>NW_007726311.1:302486-346085 GCF_000696425.1 Galeopterus variegatus | reverse complement strand
AAAAAAAAAAAAAAAAAAAAAAAAAAAAAAAAGAAGAAAAAACAATCAAGGATGTATGGTGTTATTGCACTTGTGAAAAAAACCACTGTATGTATGTGTAGGCTTTCACATATATATGACATATACAGGTATAGAAATGCAAGAGAAGCTCTTAACAGGGATTAACTTGTATCAAGGTAGTCTCAAGTCTGAATTTACATGGATTTCTAGTAAACTGTTCATGAAAATCTCATGTCCCTTTTCTTCCCTGGCTTTTAAAAATATTCATGTTGGAGATACTGCTTAGAGTTTAGGGATCTATGCTGTGCACTCTATAAACAACTCTGAAACATATGCCCAAATTTACTGTGTAAAGCAGTGATTATGGAGGAGACAGAAATAAGGAGCGCATCCCTCTCCCTCTTTCAGCATCTTAAACAGATATTGCTGAGTTGCCCATGTGAGCAGTGTAGTGTGGAGAGAGAAAACAGTTAAAAACCACTGACTCAAGTCATTTAGTTATATCAAAAATGTGAATGTCTACTTCTGTACTCAATTTGTGGTAGGTGCTGAGATATAATGAACAAAACCAATCTAGTTACTACCTTCCCAGAAGCCTCTGACTAGAGGCTTGACAGGGAGATATGTATCAAAAAATCATAAAAATACATGTAAAATTGCAACTTTGCTACAAAAAAAGACTCTTCCAGGAGTGAATTTAAGGTGTAGCATCTCAACTGTTTGTTTTTTTTTCTTAAGATACAGTGTTGTGGTAACCTAGCAAGACATCTTAATCCTTTTTGCTTTTAAGAGATAAACATTCTTAAAAGATAAACATTCTCTCTTGAATTCAGCTTCAGAAAGCTGTTTCCACAAATGAATTTTTATATGCTTTCTTTTGTAAGACAACAAAAACCAATTTTCCCTTCCACTTACTTTAGCTGCCAAATTCAATGCTAATGTTATACTAGAGTACTTCAAAAAGTTCATGGAAAGATTCATAATATCTTTTTTTGTCCTTTTTGAGACCGGCCGCACTGCTCTCAGCCAGTGAGCGCTGTGAGCGCACCGGTCATCCCCATATAGGATCCGAACCCGCGGCGGGAGCGCCACCACGCTCCCAGCGCCGCACCCTCCTGAATGCGCCACGGGCTCGGCCCCATAATATCTTTTAATTCTTTTTTCCCACCAACTGTTTGAAGTACTCTCACATAATACATATTTTAATTAGGGTCAACATTCATACTTCTGCCTATCATCCTTAGTTGTTCTATTTCATCTGGTATTTAATCCTGTAAACCTGTTCAAATGATTTTGGAAAAAAATCCGTATTTACTCCACACATATTTGTATGTCTGTAGAAAGCCTAGCTTATTACTCCGAAAATTGTAACTAAGTAACAATTAGTCACAAATTGTAACTAAGTAACCACTGTTACTGTTCACCATTTGCCTCTAAGAGTTAAATTTAGAATACTTGTGGAAGAAATATTTCAGTTATGTCCCAAAGTCACAAAATTAGGATAACAAATTGATATATTTTTGAAGGTAGAAAAATTTCAAAAAAAATACCTTACTTTGAAAATGGCACACATTTAGCATTAATTTATCCAGTAATTATTTACTGAAAAATTCAGTACATGCCTTGGCAAAGAGAGGTCCTGAGGATACTACAATAAATACAATACCTTTCTCTTTGTTCAAGGAGCTCACAGTGTAGTGGTAGAAAGAGGGGAAAAAAAAGAAAAAGGATTCAGTGTGATACGTTCAATAATAAATAGCATGTAGAAGATGCTATGAGAGATCAAACAGAGAAACCACCTCTGCTGGCAGTCAAAAATGCTCCACAGAGGAAATATTTATGATAAATTCTAATATCTACCACGAGACACTACTTGGGTATTTCCTCCTCAACTATGAACTTCTAAAAACATAGCTATTGATAACGACTTTTACTGATATTGAATAATTCATTGTTATCAGACAATTTTCATATTCAAAGGACTTTATGTCCTATGAATCTCAGGTTTATAAGAGGTGGAAGAAAAAAGATTATTGATATTGGCTTCCCCAGCGCCAAATTAACAGAATTCCAACAGTTATCATTTATAAATAAGCAAAGTAGATTTGAATCTAACACTGTATGGTCAAAATTTTACAATAAATTAGATCAGAAATCCATATATTATGTTTGAAAGGGAAAAAAAAAAACTACCTGAGTCTGTGATACCTTTAAAATTATAATAAGTACAGTAGTGCACAGATATACACAGGCAAAAAATTAGAGTCTCTCTCTGTCAAACAGATCTAAGAGATGACAAAAAGACAAATGGCCAGAAGAGAACTTCTTCCTGAATCATCAGTCTTAAAAGTCAGGCAGCAGATCAAATTTACAAAGAAAGCACCTAATTTTATTTACATTAAATAAAGGAAAAAGGACCCACTAACTACATGCAAAGTCCAGACTCATGGATCTGAATGCAACACATGACAGAATCAGACAAGACCCTACAAAATGACATGTAACAGATTAAGCTTGGTGTAAATGATTTTGTTGTACTACTATGCTATCAGTTTCCAAAGTCTTGAAGTCATATAAAAACTCTAGGTACGAGGCCCAATTTTTAAATCAATGATACCAAAAGTCTGAAGTTACTACAATTTTTTTTCTTTTGGCTACTATCGGATAAACTAAACAAAGAGGATGCTTTTTTGTTTATTTCTTACGTAGGTAAGTTAAAGTACTTTGAAGCAAAACTACCCAACAAAAACACTTAGCTTTCAGTTCAAGTTAGAGGTTATGATGCTTAATAACTACTTGAAATGACCAAGAAAATCCTAGAATTCTCAAAGGAAAATGTTCCCAAAAAATTAGAATCAACGCTAAATTTTAAAAATCAACCTACTGGTTGATAAAAGGTCAATGTACAAGTTAGGTCCTGAAATGTGATTGGCATTGAATTCACATTTCAGGTGGAGAAACAGAAAGGAAAAGTCGAGTAAATGGTTAGAACTTGCCCAAGGTCACAGGCATAATTAGCAAAACTAGAAGCACACTTAGATTCTTTACTTGAAGGACACTGTTCTGGTTGTGACAGTAATTTCATGCATATGATTCCTTTTGTATAATTTAGATAATAAAGTCAAACTACATATAAAGAGATGCTGCCTAATAGATAAATGCCCTTTTGAGAGCCCAATTCTGTTTTAACTTCTCTTTTAAAAGTATAAAATTCGTTTCATCATCATATCTAAAAGAGAATTTAAACAGGTAAACTAAAGACATTTGGTTTAAACTAGGCTCATTAAGAATTTAACATTAGAATTCCTTTAATTCACTTAGAAAATAAGAAAAATGTACTAATTTTTACCCCTCATATTCTTTTTCCTTTTAAAGAAATCTACCAGTAAATATGAACATTTAGCATTCTTGTTAACAAAATAACATTATCTAAAACACAAATTCCAGATTTTTTGAGTCTGCAGAAAATAGCTTGGTGTTTTAAAGGAAAATGCTCATGACTGCAAAGGTCCAATGATGAAGCAGGTATTTCTCTTAAAAAGAAATTAAGACGCATTAAATTAAAAAAAGTTCATAATGAAGATAGGTTATTTTACCCACTTTAGGCTATATATATATAATGCAATTAAAGGAAGGCAAAATAACAAGACACTGTGAAATGCTCTTCAAATCTCAGCAAATAACAAGTGTAAAGGAGAAATAGTGGCATAAAATCTTTATCCCTATTTTTAAAAGTCAACTGAATAAGTGTTACAGCCCGTTTTGAATCTGTCTAGCAGGTTTTCTGGTCTTTACTGGAACTTCCTCCACCATCCCCCAAAAAGTTAACTGAAGAAGACAAATCCAAGTTCAGCCTGTACATATTATTCTGATGGTAAATGTATGTGCTCTTGATGAAATGTCTTTGCTTTCAGATTCAAGCGTTATTTATCATGGCATACAACCAGATTTCTTCAGCTCCTAATCTTACCTGCTGAATCTTCCAAATCAATCAGTTTGGGCATTAAGCTTTCAGGGAGTTTTTCTGGTAAGTCATAGCCATTCTTCCTAGCAACCACCAGATGAAAAGCAGCACAAAACTCATCCAGTGTCAATGCACCATCTTTATCAAAGTCTGAGAGTTCCCTAGAAGACAAACTTACTATGAATATAATCACATTCTGCTTTGGATCTCATTTCTCAAAAAGAAAAAAGAAAAATACTTTCCCTGAGAAAGTGCAAAAGGTCATTAATTTTAAAAATCCCAGGGATGTAAAGATGTATAACAAAGCAAATACAGCAAAATGTTAAGTAAAGAATCTTGGTGGGGGGCATATGGGTGTTCATGGTACAATTCTTTTTTTTTTTCCTTTTTGTCTTTTTTTCGTGTCCGGCAACGGATCGCAACCCTCAGTGTCGCGCCTGTACCGGACCGGGACCAGCAATGGGATCGCAACCCTCGGTGTTGCTCCCACGCCTCGCTCAGCCAGTGAGCGGGAACCGGTCAGTATGTGGGATCCGAACCCTCAGCGGGAGCGCCTACCGCGCTTCCCAAGCGGCGCACTGTAGCAGTGCGCCACCGGGCCGGCCCATGGTACAATTCTTTAAGCTTCCTGTATGCTTGAAATTCTCATAATAAAATGCTTGAAAAATAGCCCCAATAATTAAGGTCACCAAAAAAACGAACTTTAACCCATATACATTTTTAGTAACAAGGTTTAAAGTAAGGTGTATGTAATAAGTCACTGAAATTTTTAAAAAATTTTTCTTTATCGTTATCAAAGTTCAACATGTATGTACTTCAAAGCATCAAATAGAACTATAAGGCTTGATACAAAAATATAGCCACCCTGCACTGTTGTCCCTGCCATTTCCTACATGTAGAGGCAACTGCTTTTGTATTTATCACCTTAAATCATAAATAGCATGCATATATTGTTACTTCTTGATTTTTCAGTTTTAGACATTATCTACCTACCTTCTACTATAGTACTCTATTCTACTAAAAAACTACTAACAAAATAATTTAGAATATAAAAAATATATTGACATACAGTAGAAATAACAATTATGTTTATCTGATAATTATTTTTAAGAAGTAATTAGTGATTATAATTTGTGTTCTAATGGCCAGTTCCAACTATATGGCTGCTATCCTGAGGCTTAGTCTATGTTTAAGTGTTTAATAGTGATCTAACCACTGTTAAACTTATGGCTTGGTACAGAACTTATTAAACTTGATAAAAATCAAATGGGATAAACATAATGTATGCACAAACTAGCTTTTACTTCATGCATTTTGCTAGCAACAAGAAACAACAACTATAGCTTACAGAATTTTAGCAGTTTACAAAGAGATATTGGACTGGTATCACTTCTTTTCTACAGTGAGAGAAGCTGGTTGTTGAAAGGCAATACTGAGTTCTTGTAGAACAGTCCTGAAGTGGTTACTCCAACAGTTTGTTTTTTAAGGCTCTAAAATCTACCTGCTGGAAACTCCTTTGAAACAACTCACATTACCCAACTAATGATATATATACCACACTTACCAAATATGAGAAAGTTCAAGAATAGGAAGTTTTGATTTTGTAAAAAACTCTTTAGCTGCAGATCCTGAAATATTAAAACAATGTGGTTTAATGTTATTTTGAACTCACAGATCCAAGAACAGAATGTGAGGTAACAGTCTTAAGACTTTTTTCACTGGGGAAAAGGTAAACTTAATATATGAATATGTCATATTTTGGTCCCCAGTGATTATAAACTCTCTTTAGACAAATAATTTGAGAATTAGTTATCTTTTATAATTAAAATTTATGACCAATAAAACAATGTCTTTGAGATTATGAAATTGAGACTTTGTCCTGTCCCATCTAGAAGAACTTCTGTTTTTAACAACTCACCTGGAATAAATCCGTTTAGATCAGGCTGAATGGTTTTAAACTGATTTACATAATACTGTCTTTGTTCATCTGTTATTTTCCAAGGATCATCATAACTACTGGATTGCCTACGAATTTCATTGGCAGTTGTAGCTGATGCTACAGTTCGTACTGTTGTCTGGTCCTGTAATGAAACATTTTTTCCTCAGTACAGTATCTATCTATATGATTATATGGACCAAGATTGCTAGGTTACTTATCTTTGAAAGTAAAACTTGCTTTTTGTGGACATTTAAAATGTAAGAAGTCATCAGCAAACCAAATATTTGTTACAATATTGAATATGTTATTGCAAAATGATTATGTAAACGTATAGAATGATAGCAATTATGTAAGCAACAGAAAGTTATGAAAAATATGCTAAGAAAGCCAAGCAAATATATTTTCAGATGCAGAAAACTTTCTTTCGCTAGGGAATTAGAAACAGAAATAAAATCGGCCAAAATCTTTAGTGAAACTTCCAATGATAACAGACTTGAAGAAAAGGCACGAGTTTTTGTTATTTTTTTTAAATAAGAGAGTGAACTTGCATTTATAAAATTTGCAACAGCAAAATATAAAAACAATGACTGCACCAATACTCTGAATGAAGCAAATAAAAATGCAATACCAATAAAATGTCACACCTGGACAGAAGCAGGATGCATGGTTAATAGAGTACTGGTTGGTGGAGTATCTGCAAAACTGACCCAGTTTTCTTGAGGTGGAGGTGGAGAATGCCCTGACCATACTGCATCACCAGCAGAAGAACCTAAAAGGAGAACAGATAAACATGCTGACTCACATTTGAAGAAAAAAATTAAGTAATCAGGTTTTTACTTAAAATTGTAACAAACTACCGTACACATGTTTTCTTTTCAACTCTAACTTTGAAGAAATGTAGCAATTACCAAAATGGAATCTTTTCTGTTCACCTTAAAATTATACTTCATTTAAATTTTTTTGATTGTTTTGTGTTTTCCTTGTCAATACTAAAACTTATATAACATATACTTAGTATTATGGGAAATAATTACTCATTTTACTTTCAGAGATGCTGGTATCCATAAACTTTCGTCTAAGCATCATAGATATAAGTAAATGCAATTACCACTTCTCAAAGCAATATATCTACTTACAAATTTTCATAGTTGGTTTTTGCTTCTATTTAACTTACAATTAAAAATCATCTTGGAGGCCTCTCTTAAAAAAATGTTATTAAGTTTCCTTCAATTTACAACCTTAAACAATTGTAATTCTAAAGAATATCTAAATACCTGATTGTGCTTCACCAAAGGGAGACCAAAACGGCCCAGGTCCTGCAAGAGGCCTCTCACTATTCCCCCCACTGGGATGACGGTTGTGCTTCCTCCACGTGTGTGGAGAAGTGGGTGGGGACTGCTGTGGTGAAACTACTGGGGATACAGGTTCCTAGAAAGAATATTATTTAGAAATTTTAATTTTAAAGAGACATTTTAATTATGAAGGTACCAATAAATTCTTTAGTGTAAGCATCCACATAGGACATCAACTGATAACAATTACATGCATATGATTACCTGTGGATCTGCAGATGTACGAGGCTGAACCGTATCATGGCTTAAGGACCCCTTTTTCACTTGCCCCCTGCCAGGTGGTGGGGGAATCACACCAGAATAAGACCCTTGATTTTCAGAATCTGAAGAATATGAGGCTGCATGGCGAGACTCCTGTTCATTCTTTGAAGCAACAAATCTTGGCAGAGGAAGATCCTTCACTGTTAATCACAAAAAAAACTATTACTTAAAAATAAAAAAGGACATACATATTAAAAACTGAAATAAGAAATGAATTAGATACCGGAATTTTTGCAAAAACTGATAGACAGGTACAAATTGTCTATCACTACAAATTTAAATCATAATCTCCCTTAGATTGTTTAGAGACTCTTACCTAGAAAGAAGCAGTATAACCAAACTGTCCATCTAACGTGTGATAATAGCTATACCAAATGTCCACTACATGTCTAACCCAGTATTTCATCTCATAACCACATCAGTCCTGCAAAACCCCTATAAATAGATAAGGAAACCAAGGCTCTGAGATATCAACGTCACACTGAAAATAACTGACAGCCAGGATCTGAACCCAGGTCAATCAGACCCCAAAGCCTAGGCTGCTTCTACTCATACTGGGTCTCATAAGTGAGATTTTAGAGCTCTAAGTAAAACATAGCATATGTCACTAAATTTAAAGCTAGACTAAATTAGACATTTTCATGGCAGAAATTCCTGAAAATTCCTTATTGTTCACCTACCAAGGGCATGGTACAGGGTGTTCTACCTATCCACTTTAGTGTGGCTTATGACTCTCCTACAGCCAGATAGTCTACATTCAATTTTTAAAAATATAGGAGAAAGATGAAAGACAGAACTTCTCTGCAGGTCAATCATAACTCATACTTTCAGACTACAACATTATAGCTGCAGAATCCTTTTCAGAGGAAAGTGTACTTCCCCCTCCATTACATGACTACCTTTTCTCTTTCGAACTTCTATATGAAAGAAGGAAACTACAAAGCTTATTCGGTATGTATGTAAAATAACTAAAAATTACCTGAAAAGAATGTAAACTTTCAACACTAGAAGAACGATGTGTGGCAAATCAGAGATCTACAATGAAAACCTCCAGCTGACCAATAAACTGAGATGATACTTAAAACTATTTATAAAATTTCTGATACTACAGAAATTTTCTCTTTCCCATTTCCTCTATGAAAACTGCAGAACCCTATGCATTTAAGTGCCTATCTTTGTAGAATTTCTATCTTCTTCCACATCAACAAGCCCCCAAATAATTGAAACACAAATTATCACAAGTGACATTTGTAAGTTGGTCAAATGTCTGTAACTACATTTTAGTCTGTCAAAATTCTATTACTGCCAATTCCAAAGAAAAAGCTGCAAAACTAAGGTAACCTTTTAGTGGCTCCACAGAGAAAGGAAGGCAAAAGCCTAAGCCCAAGGCCAGCCAAAGATATATTATCGCTACTTTAAGCTGGATCCTTAAAGGTTTCTCTCCCAGGATAAAATAAACAGCTCAGATAAAACCAAATGCCAGCTCTACAACAACCCGCCGAGGGTTCAGATCCCATATAGAGACCAGTCCGCTCACTGGTTGAGCGCGGTGCGGACGCAACACCGAGGGTTGTGATCCCATTGCCGGTCGCGGTACAGGCGCAACACCGAGGGTTGTGATCCCGTTACCGGTCACGAAAAAAGACAAAAAGGGAAAAGAAAAAAAAAATTCTATTACTGTCTCTATCAATCAGAAAGTTTTGGTTAACTGATACTTTCTATTTTCAAACGGAGCCTCCACAGCCCTCCCAAACAAACAAAAAACCCCCACAAAGTATAATGTTGTTTGTCTTGTATTTAAAAAAAAGAAGAAAATAGGGAAGCTATGCGTGAAGATGATCACTACAATTCATTTACCTTGATAAAATTATTCACCTAAATTCTTTCTAAGCAATTTTTAGTGAATTAATTCTGAAATATTGCCATTTGCCCAGTATATACGTTTATCATCAAATATTTATGTACTACATATTTTATGCCATAATGATATGATAGACTTTTAATATTCTCAAATGAGAAATGCAAGGTAGTGGGAATAAAATCATGACACTTTACTCAAGGTCAAAAATGCCACTATAATATCAGAAAGACTCAAAAATTCTATTGACTTCATATCATTTATAATTAGAAGACTATTTTCATTTCAGTTACTAGTATATTCCATACTTACCTGTGTTTATACTTTCCACTCTTAAAGGGAAACCAGACTGGGCAACAGCTACAAGTTTCAAAGCAATGTAGAACTGACTTCTTCCAAAATAACCAAGTCTTTTTGCACCACAAAGCTCCATAATCTATAAAAGAACACAATGTTAACATTGAGACATATGACAAAAAAAAATCTCCATTCAAAATAAGCAGGTATCCAACTTGTTTGTAACTTCTCCAAAATATAAATCTAATATACAGTATAATACTCTCAACTGGCAGCCGACTTCCTCAACTTTCAGGTTCATATGTTTGAAAACAAAAATGATTTAACTTTATAATAAGAATGGTGTCATTCTATTTATCAAAATCCATGTGATGAGCAATTTTATATTATTAGAATAACTGTTTTGGGCCGGCCCAGTGGCGCACTGGAGAGTACGCAGCTTGGGAGTGCGGAGGCGCTCCCGCCGAGGGTTCGGATCCCATGTGGAGACCGGTTCCCGCTCACTGGCTGAGCGCGGTGCTGGCGCAACACTGAGGGTTGCGATCCCGTTGCCAGTCCCCGGTACGGGCGCGACACCGAGGGTTGCGATCCCATTACCGGTCAGTAAAAAAGAGACAAAAAGGGAGAAAAAAAAAAAAATAACTGTTTTTTCTTGAGTCATAGTTTTTTAGAAACTATGTACCATCCACTCTTCTTCATAAGCACTGTTCATATAAAAGGGCCATGTAACAAATAGATTATGCAGCCATTTAAAGTAATAGTCATAAAATGATATAACCACAATGGAAAATGCTAATGACATATTAAGTGGGAAAAAAAAAGCAACATACATAATTTCAACCACATAAACGCAAACTTGGAAACTGTATCAAAATTCTATCAGCTATTTTGTTAGATGAGATTAAGAGAAGGATTTCTTTTTCCTCTTATTTTCCAAATTGCACTTAATGTGGCTACACTACTTTTCTTTAAAAGTACAGAGATTTTTGTTTGCCCCCCACCCCCATTTTTTTAAAGCATGAAAGCTTTCAAGGATCTACACTGATCATTCTGGTAATTCAACAAGAATTTCCAGACTGGATACTACAAGTAAATATCAGACTCGAAAAAGAGGATTTCAGGCTAGGAGGTTAAATTGTAACTCCAAAAGCTGGAGTAGATTTCTACTATAAGATATCATAAATATATCTTAAATAAAACAAGGTAAACACTACGTATCCTTGTCGCATCTTCTCAAATAATATAAATTCTTGTAGAAAAGGAGCATATTTAGTCTATTTTCTATTTCCCAAAACACTCGAAGATAAGATACTTGAGATGTTGTATTAAGTCTGAAGAAAAGTATTTACAGAACTGCAAAAAAGCACCTATCAATGGTTAAGCAATGTATCACAACAACAACCATTTGTTTACATGCACAAAAAAAGAAGTCACTTTTGCTGATTGATGAGCACTGGAAGAAGTTTCTATTTCTGCCACTAAGGGACATGTGCTTCTGAGGAAATTTAACAGGGCAAAGAAGATAAAGAGGCTGGTTAACACCATTAAGGAAACTATGAGGAAAAGGAAGGTGAGAATTAACAAGGAAGGCCACACAGACTTGCAGACCATGTAGGCATTTTTTATTGTGTCTATTGTCCTTTATCTATAACCCTTTCCTGCCCATCTGACACCTCTTAGGGAATCAATGCACATCTTGGATACTTCTGTTTCTAAAACAAAGCATCTAAAATAAGCCAGGTAAATAAAGGAAGGCCCAAAAGGAGAACACAGTACTTTATATACAACTTATCCTTAAGTTTCAGGTGCCTCTGAACATTCAGGGGAGATATCCAGGGAAAGATCAGAAACAAGGAGGTAGTGTTCAAGAAAGGAGCCAGAATCTCACTGCTATTTTTATTTGTATTGATTAAAAGTTTTACGTTTCCTAGCCAATGGCATTTCTTTTCTTGTGAATTATCAAACTTGTCCTTACTGACTTTAAAATGGACTGTTTGTTAGTCTTCTTTATTCATTTTAAGAAGTTTTATTATGTTATGAATGTTGATTTCCAAACTGTCATGGAATTCATTCATTTAATAACTTTTAACTGAGCACCAATTATGTGTCAGACACTGAACCTACTCTATGTGCCTCCAACAGGAAGGAAATGCCCAGTCAGAGAGTGTGGCTTTGTTTGTATGGGGTGGGAGTGGGGGTGGTGGAGTAGCAGCAGATGAAGCTGAAGACTTAGGCAGAAGCCAGATCATACAGCACATACTGTCTCCCAGTTTATCTGTTTTTCAAAAAAGCTGTTTTGGTAGTTCAGAATTTTACTATTTTTATACAAATTCATCATTTTTCTCTCTTTATGGCTTACGGGTTTGCCTTATTTAGAAAGGTCTTTATAAATGTTTTCTTATAGGGCCGGCCTGTGGCTCACTCGGTAGAGTGCGGTGCTGATAAATGTTTTCTTATAGAATCTGTACTATTAATATTGAAAAGTCTGGCGAAACTGAAATTATTTTGGAATGAAAAGCAAGTTGGGAATTCTCTCAATCCTCTTCAATAGTTAACTATTTACTGAAAAACTCATCTTTTCTCCAATAACTTGAAACGCCACGTAAATATTATGTTATGCAGTTCTGTATAGCTATTCCTGGGCATGTAACATACTGTTTTAATCACTTTAGCTCTATAACATTTAAATACCTGATTAGTCCAGCCTTCAATTTTTTTTTCCTTGTTTAGAATTTTCTGGACTATTCGCATATACTTATTCTTCCAAATAATCTTTAGAACCATTTGTCAGAATAAGCTGAGATTTTATTTGGGATGGCAATTTATAGTCTTGTTCCAAACTTTAACAAGATCATTTCTAGAGTTTTATCATTAAGCATGATATTGGCTAACACTCTGCAACACCTTTGTTAGGAAACTATTCAGCTAGTTCCACTCTTCTAAGAGTTTTATTTTTGTTTTTATATTTTTTAAAACCACAAGTAGATGTTAATTCTATCATGTGCTTTTTGAGCAGAAAATGAGAAGATTATAATTTTTCTCTTTGGTCTATTAATATTAATAAGAATATTAATAGATTTCCTACTATCAAACAATCCTTTGATTCCTGGAATGAATTCCATTCAGTCCCAGTGTATTACTTCTTCAAATAATATTTATAAGAATTTAACCACAATCTTAAAACAAGCTTTTTAGAAAAATACAATTTTTGTCAGATTTTGTTACTGGTGTTATGATGGCTTTGTAAACAGAACTAGCAAGCTTTACTTTTTTCTCTCTGCTCTGAAATAGTTTAAATAGGTTGGAATTATATGTTTCATGAAGATTTGAAAGAATTCACCTATGATATGGGCTGGGTAACAGCTGATATCTGTCCCAGTTTCTTTCATGTTATTTTAAATAAACTAGGTTTTCTACCTCTAAAACAGTGGATAGTTTCCTAGAGAATCATTTATGACCTCCAAATTTTGAAATGTATTATTTCAGTGTCATTTAAAGGAGTCTCATTCTTATAATTTCTTCTCTACGATAATTTCCTCTTAATCTTAACTATGCATATGTGTGCATGCTCACTCTTTCTCTAGTACAGGTCCCTGACCATCAGGATCACTTGAAGCACTTGTTAGGCTACAGATTCTCAGACTTCTTCCTTTACATTTCTAACTCACCTAGGAAACCCACATCCAGTTAGCAGTTGTTGGTATACTACTGATAGCTACTGAAAACTATTTTTATTTTCTTCACATTAAAAATTTATATGCTCATGGTAAAATAAATAAAATGGTACTTAAGGATGTAGAATTAAAGTTCCTACAGTTCCCATGAGAAGTAACAATTTCTTTCATATGTTCTTCCAATCTTTCCCTACATGTACAGAAACGCACAAGCATACACGTAATACACGCATTTTACACAAATAGGGCCATATTGTATATGCTTTTTTCATATAATATTAGTTAGTTTTTCTATTGCCTCATTTTTTTTTATTTTTTATTTTTATTGATTATACATATTCATGGAGCAAGAGCTGACCGTCAGCATTTGTGCCCAAGATGTGGTGAGCAAATCAATGCTATCAGCATGCCCACCACCTCAAATTGCAATTATTCCCCCTGTCCCCTACCCAACTTCTCCCCAACCCATCCCCCAGCAACTCAACTCGAGGTCTGTTCTTTACCTCTGCAAGTTCAACACACCACTATTTATTTGCTTCCTCTGTTAATATGAACAGGGTACCAAAGATCAACAAGCAACTGAAGAAAGCCTATAAACTGGAAGAAAAGTGCCAAATTTACAAACAAAACACTCTGAGGGGACGAGAGAGTTCAAGGAGAAAAGAGCATTTAAAAATACTCTGGTGAGTATCCTCTGGCAGATTTAAGACAATACTCCATCCTGCTGTACGGCCAAGGCGGATCCACCGGGCCGGCCCCTCTCATTTTTTTTTTTAATATATAATTCCATTTTATGGATGTACCTATCACAAATTAACTAATCGTCTACTGATGGACTTTTAGATTTCTCCAGTTTTCAACAATACCATAAACATTTTTGTGCATGTATCTTTGTGCACTTATACAACTGTAGGACAAATTCCTAGGAATGGAATATGCTTTAAAATATAACATGGTCAAGTAGTAAAAACTTTAAGGGACTGTAACATCTTACTGACTGGCAAAGAATCCTGGCTGTGGTCTCAGACAAGAGAGAGAGACCAACGTTTTCATTAACTTTACTGGCTCCACAAAGGAACAACAGCCCTAGATAAGTCAGTATTGACTTCTTTTATAAATGTTCACAATATTTACCAAAAAGCAACTAACTTACTTCTAGGAAAAAAGCATAAACTAGACTAGTTCACTGCACAGATCAATGTGGCTAGGGAATCATTGTTTTTATCATTCATACAGTACCTGAGCAAGTTACATAACTTTATGTGCCTCCGTTTCCTGTTATAAACACTGAGGAAAATAATATACTACCTCATTTGGTTGCTGTGAGGATTCAATAAGAGTATTCTTCATAAAGCACTTCAACAGTGTCTGGCCTACAAATATCATTATTATTACTTTTCATTTAGTACCCTGATCACAGTGGACTTTACATAGTTAGGACTTTAGAGACTAAGTCATTCTTGAAAACTACATTTTCTTAAGAGCTGAGCATTAAAGCCTTTAAGCACTAACATGGGTTTTATTAAGATGTCCGATGAAAAGGCTTTTAAAATATAGGATGCTCTCACACCCTCATAATTTTGAACTTCTGGTTTTTGACAATACACTGAACACAGAAATCTATATCCTGTTCCTTCAGTAATCTTATTAAAATGACAGTAAGGGAATAACCCTCCAAAAATAAATAATAGAGAAGGGAAACAGTTAGCTGATAGGACATTTCAATAAATTTTAACAATCAGAAAACAGATGAAGTGGTGACTAATGAAGTAGTGTGGAAAAAGTAAGCGCTAAGAATACCCATGGAGAAGAACCAACCTGCCCTGCAATATCTAAAGACTCACCTAGAAATTCCTACACACATTACTATGGTACCAAGGCATGACCAAGGGTGGGAATGGGACATAAAAATTCCCCTATCTCTACTGTTGCTCACAGATACTAATAACCAGACTTTATGCTCCAAGACAAACAAAAATCCTGGAAGGTATATTTCTAAAGAATGAAATGTTGGGAAGAACTAAGACAGCTGGTGTAGATAGGGGCAATTGCCCCACTAAAAGACCTTTGTTTCCAGCATTTACTAAACCCAGTTAAGAGTGAGCATCTGACCCACTTCTCCTAAAGTAAGGAAGTCTTCTGAGAAGCTACATCCAAATACACAGAGCTTAGTTAGTTTTTCTATTGCCTCATTTTTTTTTATTTTTTATTTTTATTGATTATACATATTCATGGAGCAAGAGCTGACCGTCAGCATTTGTGCCCAAGATGTGGTGAGCAAATCAATGCTATCAGCATGCCCACCACCTCAAATTGCAATTATTCCCCCTGTCCCCTACCCAACTTCTCCCCAACCCATCCCCCAGCAACTCAACTCGAGGTCTGTTCTTTACCTCTGCAAGTTCAACACACCACTATTTATTTGCTTCCTCTGTTAATATGAACAGGGTACCAAAGATCAACAAGCAACTGAAGAAAGCCTATAAACTGGAAGAAAAGTGCCAAATTTACAAACAAAACACTCTGAGGGGACGAGAGAGTTCAAGGAGAAAAGAGCATTTAAAAATACTCTGGTGAGTATCCTCTGGCAGATTTAAGACAATACTCCATCCATAAAACAAGAATAAGATATGATGAAAAAGGAACAATCAAAGAATAAGATGTCCTGAAATATACAAACTTCAATAGAAATACTAGAAGGTAAAATAGAGAAAAATCTCTCCAGAAATAGGAAGAAAGGTGAATTGGAAAAATATGACAGAAAAGGAACAAAGAGGATTAATTTAGAAGAACCAAATTTCTATTAAAAGTAGGTCTACAAAGAATACAGAGAAAACAGAAGAATAAATAATTAAAGAAAAGATTTTGCCCAAAGCTAAAGGACACAAGTTTTCAGATTGCAAAGATGTACTGAGTGCTCAACACAATGGGGAAAAAGTTCCTAAACACATTACTATGCGACTTCAGAACAAGGATAAAACAAAGATCGTAAAAGTATCCTGAACATGTGTGGGAGAAAGAAAGATGGTGGAGACGTACTGATAACCTAAGAACCATCAGCTGGACTGGAATCAGACTTCTTATCAGTAACGCTGCTTATCAGAAAACAACGAAGTAACATCTGCAAGGTTCTAAGGGAAAAAAAAGTTCAACCTAGAATTCTTAGATCCAAACTAACGTCAAGATGGCAGAAATAATGAACACTTCTATACATGCAGAAACTTTAAATAAAAAGTTATTTCCTATGAATCCACTCTTGGGAAAATATTTGAGGATGTCATCCAGCAAAGTTTGGAGACACAGCATCCAGGAAATAATAGATACACCCCAAGAATGTAGAAAAAGTAGCAGAATGTCCACTATGCTACTGGCCTAGACAGCAACCAGTCCAGAGTAGAGTAAAATGACAGAAGACTCCAGAAGGAAGCTTTCAAGAAAAACAGAACTCATCAGATATGAGGGCCAACAATGCAAAAAAAAAAAAAAAGGAAAGACAATTGAGAAACTCAAAGGGAGAAAAGATGTAATCATAGTATAACACTGAATACTTGGATGGGCAGTAAAAATATTTATACAATCATAATGTAACGCTTTATTTTCAACTTCAAGATTCAAACTAAAGTCAAAATATATTGAACAATTAATAATTATGGCTACAGAGCAATATGCAAATGTTGCCAATATTAAATATATAAAAGTATATAGCTAATTAAGTGGAAAGGGAGGATAAGAAAGGTGAAGGGAAAAGGAACTGGCTCATTCTCAACTTAAGAAAATAATACAACAAGAAATAAGCAAATAAAGTTTCAAAGGTGACAGATAAACTAAAAACAACATAAAATTTAGGGGAAGGGAGGAATAGAGTGAAGTAACTTGAATGAAATCCTAATTTGCTGCTAAAATTGATAAACCAAAAAAAAAGCAGGTTTTTAAAAAACAGATACGGAAGTAATCATTGAAAAAATACGTTAATAAGCTCAAAATGGATTCTGTAGGAAACTACTAAGTACAGGAAAGGCAGGAGGGAGGAAACTTGCTTTTTATTATAAGCCCTTGCAAACTACTTAATTTTTTAAAACTATGAGCAGAAATTATTTTGATTAAAACCAAAAGCATATACCTTTAAAAGGTATACTAAACACAGATTCATATATACTTATTTTTGACAATGCAGATTTTGGAAACGTATTAGTACACTGTACAGTCATGTGCCATATAACAACATTTTGGTCAATGAAAGACTGCATATACGAGGGTAGCTATACTATATAGCCTAGGTGTGTAGTAGGCTACACCATGTAGGTTTGCGTAAGCATAGTCTATGAAGTTTGCACAAAGACCATGCATTTGTCAGAACATATCCCTGACCTTTAGTGATACGTGACTGTCCTATATTGCAAGTGTATTCAGCGCCTTTAAGAAAAAGTAAAATGTTATTCTTTCACATAATGGAATAACACTATTAACAGAGTTTTTGTTTTGTCTTGTTCTTTGTAATAATTTGTGACTTCCTTTGTTGCCAAGCTATCATTTTTTGCTCTATTGGCAGTCTCTAATTGTTGCCCTTCTACTTTGTACGCCACGGGCTTAGAAAACAGAAGTTTTAAAAACTGTGTAAAACAAGAATAAATGGTTCTCTAATAATGACCCAAAGAACTCTTTGATTAGCATCATATTTTACGTCTGATATACAATATTGGGGACAGGGTTGTGGTGGATTAACATTTATTGAGCAAACACAATGATAAGCACAGTGCTAAATTTCAAGGTATTCCCATCTAATCCTTAAAAATAATGGAGCAGAATTGCTATTATCATTTTACAGACAAGAAATAGAATTGGACCAGCAAAGTAACTTGCCTAAAGCCAGATGGCCCAACAAAGGCAGGGTTATAATTCAAATTTATGCCTTCTTCCCCATAACATGCTCTACATGGTCCTTTTCCCAGGATAATATCAGCTTCCACAGTGCCTAGTACACAGTGACAACAAGAATAAACACATAAGAAGGCTCTCTATTCCTATGCTCATAACATGATGATGCAGATCTAAGAATAAAGGTGTAAGGAAGTTACTTCTTTTGCAAGGTGAGAAAACACCAAAGTAAAGCTGATGCCCAATTACATGTATGAGCTTGAATCCATGAGCTGAATCGCAGAACATAGTAACTCACACAACAGAATAAGGAATATACTGAAACTACACATAATACTGAGATAGAATCATCCTAGTAAGCTGTCAACATTCTCTCCAAAATTAAATTTTATGAATAAGTTTAATATCACAAAATACAGTAGAAGGTAAGATCCTCCCTTTTCAGCCATTATCACATTAAAAATGAGACAGTGACTACTGCTTTCAGGTTTATAAAAATTCTTCAGTTCTAGTGGGACTGGGTCAACTATCTCTCTGATGGCAATGGCGAGCCAGTCACTGGAACTTCTATTGTTCTAACTTGTTAGACTAGTCCCTAAAACTCTGTGACTCACCAGCTTTAGTAACATGGGAATATCTGCAATGGAAATTCACATCTACTACAAAGTAGGGAACATTAAGTATTGGGAAGGAGTCAAGCACTTGGTGGCAGATAAAAGTTTTCTAAAATTCTAATTTTCACCAGAAAGTTTAAATTTTATCCTTAGCAACAAATAGCATCAGCTGTTTTCCTTGAAGTGACAGGCACACTTATATTTTCAAGAAAATAGCTGCCCAATACCCAAGTCAGCTATTTTTTCCAGAAAAATGGTTTTCCATGGGACATAAAAAAGGTTAGTTTAGGGGCCGGCCCAGTGGCGCACTGGATAAGTGCGCCGCTTGGGAAGCGCGGCGGCGCTCCCGCCCGAGGGTTCGGATCCCACATACAGACCGGTTCCCGCTCACTGGCTGAGCGAGGCGCAGGAGCAACACCGAGGGTTGCAATCCCGTTGCCGGACACGGAAAAAGACAAAAAAAAAAAAGGTTAGTTTAGCTCACAACTCAAATAGCATAAGTACCTTTCCTCAAGACAATCAGCATACTTCACTATGAAGCAGAAGTCCTTTATGCATACTTACTTACCATTTGACCACACAAAATATTAAAAAGATGTATGCTTAGGGTAAAGATTTAATAAAATTAGTAATTTTTACAGCTAAAAAGGATATTTTATTTTTTTATTTTTTATTATTTTTATTTTGTCAATATACAATGTAGTTGATTATTATGTAAAAAGGATATTTTATTTTTTTATTTTTTATTATTTTTATTTTGTCAATATACAATGTAGTTGATTATTATGTAAAAAGGATATTTTTAAGTAAAACTGGCCTCTTTACTGCATGGCAGTACAGAATACAATACTAGTACAGTTTGGTGGTACTGCCTTGATTTGTGCTTAGGAACCAGCAGTTTTATCCACCACAACTTATACACCATCAATCCGAGTGTCAACACGGTAATAAAAAAGGCAAATAATGTCTTACTGTTGTTATGAAAATAATTTTGACCTCACAGAACAGGGATCCACAGACCACACTTTGAGAAATGCTATTATAGAGGGCACCCTCTTCTTTTACAGAATGAAAATAGAGTACAGCATACAAGGAACTGTTGCTTTGATGCTAGAGTACCCCTCCCTTAGAGCAGCTACTGAAAACACAATGTCTGTGGGTGCAAGCAAGTAACATAAATTAGTGAAACAGGCAAGGTGAGGAAAGTAGTGAACTAAAGAGCGAAGTTGTAAAGGGAGCAGCTGCTATTCAGCTCTAGCTGACTACTGCTATAGAAGCATACTTGCCCAATGATGCTACCTTCAAATTTTTCTAAAGCTGGTATCCGGAAAATTCTATGATATGTTTGATTTTCACATGCTAACGTAGACTCAAAATAATTTTTTAAAATGTGCAGACCAAGCAAAACATTTGGGCCACCTTATCTGCACATTGTGTCCCAGAGATGTGTCCTATAACTATCTCCGGGAAAATGGCAATAAAACAAATGGCAAAGCTGCAGTAATGTCCTTTTATGTCCTCTAGTAAGTAGGTAAGGGCAGAGTAAGAAAAGAAGGTGAGATAAAGTTTCATGAAAGATAATCACATATACAGGCATTATTATATATTAACCTGTCCTTATATTATGGTCCTAGAAAGTTTTCAGCTGCTTAAGATTCTGAACACCCAGAAAAAAATTATTCTTAAGCCATCAATGAATTATTATATAAGAGCTTTATATAATATCTTATTATCTGGCAAAGAGACTCAAGGTCAACTGAATAGTAACCAAGGGAAATTAATTTCTAAAATAATGCATTATTTCATCCTTCACTGGTGTGCCAGGTACAGTCCTTAAATACACGTTCCAATAGTATAAACTCTAAAATACTCTTCCCTTTTTTCTTCAGTAAGTCAAGGTTGCTCCTGCTTCAGGACCTTTGCACTTGCTGTATGTTTCCCCCTCAGACCTTTGTTTAGTTAGCTAAGTCCCAAATTCCTAATTAAAATAATTCTTTGTATTATCTATACTAACAACGACAAAGAAAACTTTAATAAAAAGAAACTGAAATACAGAGAAAAAAGAGAAAAATCACAAAAATGCAAAAGTGGTGTGAAAAAATAGTACAAGCCATCTAACACTTAAGTTTAAAATAGTATTATTTGCCTTTAGAAAATATTATTAAAATATGGGGATAGTCCAGTAATATAAATTCAGTCAGTAACATATACTTAGAGTGACCATGAAATTTACATCCAAACTGGGACATCTATAAGAGTGAAAAAGGACACTATCATTATGCCTGGACAAGAAACATAAGCCAGGATTGTCTTAAGCAAACCTGGACTTATAATTGTCCTTCTAAAACTCCATTAAAGATAAACAATCCCATTTAACCAATAAAGTGCATAAGGTAACATGAAAAGTCAATACTTGCAACCTGTTCCCTTACAACATACCACATGAAATATTAATGTTTTGCTTAAGGAGTAATATTTTTCAGGAACCAGTTACTAGTAATGAAGTACATCTGTCTTCCTACTACTCCAGACCCACAACAACTCTGCATTAACCAAAATTTGAAAAATAATAGAGTTTTTAATAAAATATTTAAACACAGTGGCCAGATATCATTCTAAGCACTTTATAGCTCATTTATTCTTTATAACAGCCCAAGAAGACAGGGACTTTTATTCCTATTTTACCTATGAGAAAACTGAAGTACAGAGACGTTAAGTAACCCCCCCCCCCCCCGGAACATGGTCACAGTAAGTGGTAAAGTTGAAGATTCCAGAGTGTGCTCTTACCTACTGCAGCATGTTGCCACTATTGCTCCTCCAGTGGGAGAACTGGGAGCCCACATTTTCCTAAGCGCACAGAATAGAGTAGAGCTCTTCAGTGTCTGCAGTCAGCAAGTACTTTGCAGTCAACAAGTAGAATCAAGCTTAAACAGCGTTAAGCACCTACGACATAATTTCTGGTATATATTTGTTATCAGTGGTCAGGCATGTGCAAACATGGGCCTGGGAAATTTCTTATGATAAAGGGAAACCCATTAATTTCACTGTTAGGAAATTGCACTAACCTGTACTATGGGTTATTATAGGATGAGGAAGATGACAAAAAAGATGATTACTATGATAATAACTAACATTGTGTGTATACAATGTGTCAGAAACTGTTCCAAGACCAGTACCATATTAACTAATCTAATCATTTTAACAACCCTATGAGGTAGTTATTACTGTTTTATAGATGAGAAAACTGACCCTCTGGTAACTTGCTCAAGGACACACAGCAAGTAACAAAACTTGGATTGAAACCCATGCTCTTAAGCACTACGTTACTTTACAAGGGGTCCTATTTTGCCCAGTGGTACATTCACATAATAAGCTGTATTATAACAGAGTTCTACTATATTATATCATAAAACAAAAGGTTGTTAAGTTTTTGGTGGGTAGGCCTCATAACCAAGGTTTGACAGGTGTTTGCTATGTGAATATAGGTGTCATGTATCTCGAGTTTCCTCCTAAAAAAAAAATAAAAGGGTTGGATTCTAAGATCCCTTCTAGTGCTAATATTATTTCTCTGAATGCAAATTTTATATCAAGTCTATAACCACAATACAAACTATCCTCTGAAAACATCTAATCTTTAATAATCTATTTCTGCCAGAGTGCCAGACAGGTTGTTAGATGTGACTCCTTTAAAAAATGACATGGATGTATATTTAAATATGAATTGTTATGAAAATCAAATATACAAGGAGTTAATATATTCACTGTGTTTGGGGTATAAGTGGGAATAATTAAGTTACTTGCTAAAAACCTTGTCCTGTAAATCTAGCTCCAAAGGAAAAATATTTATTATGAAGTTCAAGTATCAGTATTTGTATTTTGTAACTGTTTTATCATATTTTTGTATTAAATATTTGATAATGAAAACCCTGCACTCTAAATTTTTATGATGTCTTAGGGTCAATTTTCCTCTCTATAAAAGAGTACCAATTTAATTACTCAAAAAAAAAAAAGAAAGAAAAAGAAAAATGATTTGGCTTGTAGCATTGTTTTATAATCAACATTTTAGAAACATAAGTAATCCACAGAATAAAAAACACTATTTGTCCCGAAACCAGGTATATCTTACAAAATAGATAAAAATAGAAGAAAAACAGTAATATAACCATGCAATATATGAGTCCATGACACTACCTTAAAGAAATGCTGATAGATATTATATAAATACCAAATGTTCCTTGGCATTTTACTCAATTAGAAAGTGCTATAGCACACACAGAAGTTCATGATGATTCAATGTCAGTCCCCTCAATGTGTTGGGGTTTATTACTGCCTTCCTCTTGAGTTTCTATAATTGCATGCTGCAATTTTAAGGTAGAGGTAGCTCAGAGTAGTTTTGCTGAAGACCTTCTTATTCTCCCTTTTTTAATTCTGCCTATTTACCACGATCCCAGCATGACAATGCTTCACATGCAACATGCTTTACACACAGTAGGTGCTTAATGAACATAGACAAACCACAAAACACACTCCATCCCCAACTCATGATGATAAGAACAAAGAAAAAAGCCTCAGGATCTTCTAAAACGCTATATTCTTTCTAGAGGAATAGTAATAATAGTTAACAGCTATATAGCACTATTCCAAATATGAGGTACTATTTAGATAATCCTCAAAACAATCCTATGAGACAGGTGCTATATTATTCCCAACATGCAGATGAAAAAAGTAATACTCAGAAAAACTAAGGCCCAGATCAGTTAAGTATACTTACTTGATGGTTAGAACTTCTAAGCATTAAACTGCAATTTAAAAATTCTATCAAAGATTTTTAGATGACTAAACAAGGAAATAAACAATAAACAAAATAAGAAAAATGATGATAGTGAAAAAGCTACCATTTATGGACTGGTGTACGAGTACTTATTTAGGACAATCCTCAAAACAATTCTAAAAAGTAGGCACTGTTGTTTTCATTTTACCTATAGAAATAATGGGCAAAGAGAAAGTTCTTGCTCAAGACCACAGACTAGAAATCAGCAGGGCCAAGATATGAACCCATCTTTGTGTAACTCCAAAGCCTGGCTTTTCCTTCTACACCAGTGTTTCCCAAACTTCAGACACTTGTGCACCACCTTCACAAACTCTGTCATGTCGATGGACCGCCTGTGCTATGATGTACTTAGTACTTCTTTAAATCAAGACACTTTTTAAAAAGTTAATTAAGTTATTTAAAAAGAAACTTTGTATCAAAATATAAATGGAAAGTAAGTATCATTGGAAATAAATATAAGATAAAATAACAATAAATTAAACAAAAACAAAACTGTTACTTAATTTCAGCCAAATACCATTGTCTGCTAAATGTGCTTGCAGTCACATCAAGGCCTACCTGTCCTTTATTAAAAAAAAGAGAGCAACCAGTGTTAGAAAGGTGTTAAAAACCTACTAGCACCAAGCTGAAACTTTTTCCTTAAATAATCAAATTTGAAAAACAATTAAAAAGGAAATAATTATCTCACTATGAGCTTTCATGTCTTGCTGGGTACACATCCCATACTCTGGGAAACAAAACATAAGGCCACTCCACTTCCTCCCCTTGATTCAAGTATGCAGCCATGTCTGCAGTCTTTCTCAGCATTTTAGAGAATGTTCTAATATAAAGAGATAAACTGGTTATTACACTTAGCAGCACTATAAGAAAGCCTCATCAAAATCTTCTCCTGCTAAGTACTCACACACAATGTTTAAAGTACATACAGGGCCCTGGGAGGCACGCAGAGTTCTAACAACACAACCTTTGTTCTCAAAGAACTTACCTTGTTGCAAACAACACTCAATCTAAAAAAAATAAGCCATGATATGAGGCTGCAGTGTTCAACATCAAAATGGCTGGTGTCCTGAGCTCAAGTTTTGCCATCAGATGGACTTGGATTTGAATTCCAGCTCATATTGAGCACATAGCCTCTCTCTGGAGCTCCAGGTTTCTCAGTTGAAACACAAAAATAATATCTACCTCTAAATTTGAAATTAAACATATGTCAAATAGCTCAATGCCTGGCTCATAGTAGATGCTATATAATTAGTACTAAATACTATAAGAATTAAATAGAGAAAGGTTACCATGGGTTAGAAATATATATATATTTTAAAAGGAGCCTTGATCTGGACGTTAAAGAATGGACATGCTTTTGGTAAGTAAAAACAAGACAGCAATCCAATTGGGGGATGCCAATAGGTGAAAACAAGCATTGTAGTGGTGACTAGGTAGTAAAATGGAGCTAGATGGTGAGGACTCTAAATGCAGGCTAATCTTCACTGAACATTTCTGAAGAGTATCATACAATTTTTAACTCACTTATGTATTCTTTAGCAATTACAGAAAAACTCGGTAAGACTAAGGTGGCCACTGCAGTAATTTAGCAATAAGGAGGTCACAGCTCAGATGACAGTTAACACCAAGAACA
This sequence comes from Galeopterus variegatus, assembly GCF_000696425.1. Lineage (NCBI taxonomy): Eukaryota > Metazoa > Chordata > Mammalia > Dermoptera > Cynocephalidae > Galeopterus > Galeopterus variegatus. The sequence goes on along the minus strand of NW_007726311.1, from coordinate 320,787 downwards.
GAAAAGAGTAATTAGCTGAGACCTTTCAAATAGAATCTGAAGGAAACTGTAGGCTGGATATAAAGAAAGGAGTCAAAGCCAACTCTGAACAAGAGAAAGAGTACAAAGACAATCAGGATGCCAAAGACAGAAAATTTAAGTATTATGATGAAGAAAAAGAAAAGAGTATCCACCAAGAAGTAACTCAGTGTCAATTGCAAGGGAAATGGTAAAAAAGAAGACCTAAGAAAAAGTATATGGATTTGGTGAGTAGGATAAAAGAGACCTTTAAAAATATCTTAAAAAAAAAAAAAAAAAGGCAGAGGGAGAAGTGGATCACAAAAGTTAGATTACTAGTGCTTAAAGAGAATAGGCAGGATACAGGCAGAAGGAAAGAAATCTGGGTTATTTGTTATTTGACAGTAAAAGGAAGGAGAAAAATAGGAAGGCAGCTAGATGAGTGTGCAGGGCAAATGAATAATACCGGAAGCAAAAAGAACACTATGTAGAAAATAACCATGATATAATACGACCAGTATCTATGACAATTCCGTTTTTGCCATTTGTTAGGTGCAAGTGAGAAACACTAAGTTTGGATTCACTCCAGAATCAAGTCTTAGAGGGAAATGTGATTAGGGAAGTAAAAGATTTCCATCTCTAGGGGTTCAAAACTTGTGGGTAGTAAATAGAAAACCTAACCATAAACTGCCTTCCTCCAGCCATTAATATTGTTAGCTTTCTGAAGACAGAGAGTACAGTAGGCTCTTAGATTTCAAAAGTTTAACATCTGCAGCTTCTACTATTGCTGTGAGACTCACCTGGATCGTGACAAGTAGTAAAATCTGTAATTCTGATGTGGCTCAAGCCTCAATGGCCTGTAATACAGAATGTGCTATCTTGTGTGAAATCATGAGCATGCTATCACCCAGGATCCTCATCTCTAAATTGATTTGTGGTCCTCCACTTACAGCCAGGTACACTGGGACTCTGCAGAAGTTGTGCTTTATTACATTTTTTTTTTAAAGAAAATGTAATTTTATTAATATAATTTTTTACATTCTAGGATGTTGTTGCAGAGCAGTTGGGAGGGAGGTGGAGAGGGGAAGGAAATGGGATGGAAGGAGGAGGAAGGAGGAGGGCTGGGATTGAGGCCTGTGGCACCACCCTCTTCCCTACAGGGGAGATTGGGAAACTTCCAGCAGTGTCCTGGTCATTGCTGGGCTGGGTACAGATGTCAGGGGGGGGGGGTGGCAAAAGCCCTTGCACCCCACTGTCCCAGCTTGGGAACCCGGGGCCCTTCTTCCTGCAGCAGCTTGGTGGTCGCTGTTGGATTGGCTCTGGGTGTTGGCCGGCCCGGGTGCTTCCTGTGGCGGCTTGGTGGTCCTTTTTATTTTACCCCTGACGGTGAACTCCTGCTTTTCAAAAACATTCTTTGATGAGTTGCAGCTGCATCAGGAGGGATGTGACTTGGTCCTTGCTCCCAGACAGAGACAATGCACCCAGCATAGCATGCACGTAGGTTCTCAATTGAAGGGGTGGCTGTCCTGAATCTGTGCTTTATTACATTTTGTAAGAAAAAGTTACTGCTATTAAAAAAAAAAAAAAAAAAAAAAAAAAAAAAAAAAAAAGGAATGGGGGGAGAAAAGATTCTGAAAGGGAGGTTGGGGAAGCTGGCAATGTCTGGCAGCAAAGTCAGAGCTCAGAGTATTTTGTGCTATTTGTTCCTGTTCTTGCTGCCTCCTTCTCTTCTCATGCCCAGAATATTGATTGGGGTGGGGAGAGAGTACCCATAGTACTAGGCAGTGTAACATCCAAGGCAGCAAGCTTCACCACCCCCACTTTTTACTTCCCTGGATGAGAAGCCCAGAATTGCCTTACCTCGTCATCCCAATCACATCTATGAATGCACAGTAAGAACAGGGCTAAGCAACTGGCTTGCCCTAAAAAGTTGTCTAAGTTTTCTAAACATCTACTAAGCAGTTTTGCTGCTCTAGACATCATGTGATCATGAAAGACAAAAAACAATTTTATTCACAATTTGCTCACAATTTTTGGGATACACATACACTGGAAAAGCAGCTAAGGAATGGCATAAATAAGCTAAGCAATAGCATAAATGAACAAAAATCAATACAGTGCAAAACACATACAAAAGGATGGTTAGGAGACAAATGAAAGTCTCAGAATGAGAATGAGTTGCTCAAATTATGATTTCCAAAGCCTACAAAACCTAAGTCACTTTTTGAAAAAGGGGGAGGAATAAGCATGGAAGTGCAGTGAGGGTACTGCAGATGAAGAAAGTAACATGATGAAAACGAAGTGATAATGAACAAGCAAGACATGTGAGAAACAGAAAGCAGATTGCTGGGTTGGAACGCAAAGTCCATGTTAGGAGAATAATCAGAAACAAGTCTGTGAGATGTGGGGGTGAGTTGGTAGAAGCTTTTATGGCTGGGTAGACATGACTACTCAGATTTGATAACCTCGGTCTATCACAATGCAATTTTGTGAGAATGCTATGCTTTCCCTCCAAAAGAGTTAACTAAATTAAATGAGAAACACCATTGACCTGTTTCCTTAAACTTGTCTACCACTACTTGCTCACTGGAAATTATGGCTTTCAAAGAAACTCATGTGAGTTTACTACTAAAGTGAACTATGATGTCTTTAAAAAAAATTAAATAAGTAAGAGAATAGCCTTGAAAGCTACTAGTATGCATGCTCACTACATCTGATGAGTCACCTGAACAACTTCAAAAGTATTAGCGAGTATATTCGTAGTCTAATTGAAAGAACTACACAATCTGGTCTCAGAGGTTCCATACTGTTCAAAAAGGCTCATTCACTGCCATTTGGAATTTTAAAAGTGGTATGATAAAATGAAGAGGCTAGGCTAGGATCATCAATGTACTGAAGAGAAATGAAGTCCTAAAGCACCAATTAACCAGTCCAACAGGTTTGGGGTACTTATCATGAATAAAGTGATAGGAAGGAAACAAATAAGGATAAGTTAAACAACTTGACCTCAAGTTATTTGCCACCTATCAAGGAAAATAGGTACACATAAAGAGGACAAGTTGTATACAAGTGCAAGCATATAGAACAGTGTTGGAAAAGTACAAAAGGAGGGTTATCTGGTTGGGATGATCAGGGAAAAGTTCAAGAAGTAGGATGTCAAATTAAAAAAGCAAAAACCAAAAAACACATTATACATGAAAATTTTAAAATCATTATTTCAAACACCTTTCTAATTCCATGAGAGACAATACAACATCAAGAGATGTTTCTTGATGATTCAGATTATTTAGATAAACATGCTGGGATAAAAATTATAAAGGTAACCAAAAGACTATAAAAAATGAGTTAGTAGAAAAGAACTCATCATAAGAAGGATTTGCTCTGGACCCCAAGAAAAAAAATACAATTAAGTTCAATAAAACTTCAGTTACAATGTAAAAGAGAATGTAAAAGAAAAATCTACTGTAAATTGATCAAAAGTCTAAACTAGAAAACATTTCTGAAGAGTAATATGCATGTGACAGACTATTCTTTCCATGACACTCTTTCCTTGCTTCTCTGCTCATTTCCCTCCAATGCCCCAGGCTGCTGCCTTAGCCGCCTCCTTGCTATCTCCGTTTTTTCACTCAACAAATTCAAGCCAGCTGATCCTATTCATATCTATGACATAAACTGTCATCTATATGCTAAGGATATCCATATCATGTTATCATGGAACTTCCAAGTTTCAGTCCTCTGTGGAGATAAGCAGGCCCTCAAAAAGTCAGAAATGAATGAACGTTACCTAGATTTCCTAGAGGAGATCTTGGTTAGCTTTGCTTTAGTAGATAAAATTACTGTTTAACAATCAATTAGAGGCCGGCCCGTGGCTCACTTGGTAGAGTGCAGTGCTGATAACACCAAGGCCACGGGTTCAGATCCTATATAGGGATGGCCGGTTTGCTCGCTGGCTGAGCGTGGTGCTGACAACACCAAGCCAAGGGTTGAGATCCCCTTACCGGTCATTTAAAAACAAAAAACAAAAAAACAATCAATTAGAATGTTATTTGTTTTTAAGTTTTAAATAAAAATAGATTGAAATATTGTTTTATTAAAATAAAAAAAATATTTTTCATTTTAATAAAATTATTAATTTACTTAGCAAACTACTGAAAATAATCAGTGGTGTCTAAATAAAAGTAGCAGAAAGACCTATTTTAAGTTTTTTCTACAAAAGTGTTCCAAGACATGCTCCAGTAAAACACAGGCAGAGAAGACTTGTTATAACTGTTACCTGTAACAGGACTCACAGTAGCGCAAGGAGACTCTGCAAGAGTTAACAATGCTACTGCACCCAATATGGGGCCCTCAACGTGGTTTGTAAATGTCAAACAGTTTTAAAGAAGAAATTTGGTAATTTACAAAATATATCTTAAAGATATGTTAGAAGGCAAAGACATGAGATGAAAGTGGGATAATAAATATTAACCATATAATATTTAAGAAGTAGAACACAATGGTTAAGGGCAGAACTACTTAAATCCCAGCTCTACCACTTAGTAGTTGTGTGATCTTGGAGAAGTTTACTTATCCTCTCTGTGTCATTTTTTTTTTTTTTCCTTTTTGTCTTTTTTCGTGTCCGGCAACGGATCACAACCCTCAGTGTCGCGCCCGTACTGGACTGGGACCGGCAACGGGATCGCAACCCTCGGTGTTGCGCCCGCACCTCACTCAGCCAGTGAGCGGGAACCGGTCTGTATGTGGGATCCGAACCCTTGGCGGGAGCGCCGCCACGCTCCCAAGCGGCGCACTGTAGCAGTGCGCCACCGGGCCGGCCCATTCTCTGTGTCATTTTAAAAATAGAGAAAATAAACTGTACCCAATTCACATCACCGAGAAAAGAATGAACTAATATACATAAAGGGCTATGAACAATGCCTGGCATGTAATAGGAAACTTATCAGCATTAATTACTACTATTATTTGAATTGGCTGGCAATATTTATTAAGGTTAGAGATAAGCAAACATACTTTTGGGGAAAAAAGATAAATTCATCTCACTCATTCAACATTCAACTGACATTTACTAACAACAACGTGCCAGGGATACAGCCATTAACTAGACAGGTACAGTGACCCCTGCCAAATTCTTGAAGCTTAGAAGAAAAATTAAGTTTTCAAGGAGGGTGGGAACCATGTTTCTTTGACTCATCTCTGCATACCCAGTGCCCTAGATGCATACCCTGGGGAAAAGAAGGTGTTTAATATACGGAGAATAGGAATTCAATAGAACCTATTGTACCATATCTGAAAAAATGAGGGTAACTAACCCTCAAGAAATCTGTCCACAAGCCTTTAAGAATCTACCAATTCTTGAGTATCTTAAGAGCATACATTTTCTTATTAACAAAATGGGGATAACAATACCTCCCAGGCTTATCATAACGATTTAATAAGTTTTCTCATATAGAGCAGAGCCCGAGTGAATGAAATTTATCTGATCACCTTCTAAGAACCTGGTACTATACTAGATGTTTGCACATGTTACTTCAGTTTGGTATTCTGAAACCTTTGGAATTGTTATCATTCTCAGTCTACAGGGTTGGAAGTTAATAAGCACCAACTGGAGATTTAAATCGGGAACTGTACATTCCAAAGTCTAGGCTATTTTGACTAAACTCAATACTTGCTGACGCAGAAATATTACAAGGGTATTGCAGGTAAATACTCTTCTATGGAATATAATTAAGTGCTTTAAAAAATATGAATTTTTCTAAACCAACGATTATATAAATATATAATTACCAATAAACAGTCTCGAACTAGTCAAACCTCTGATCCTTCTAGTCAAAAATAAGATACCAAGAAAACCAGTAATACTCTTAAATATATTCTAAATAATAATTTCTTTTCTCAAGGATATAAATACTTCTATTTCCACAGACAATATTTTACATAACCAATCGGCAAAAAGAAGGAATAGTCACTCTTAGAACAGCACCACTTACTACACTTTTTTATCCAAAGGACAATATATTAATATAAATGTGTGGACTAGGACCAAAGTCTAGCTACTTATGCAAACTCAGATTGAATATAGCAATTTAGAAATATAAAGAAACCACTCGGGAGGGTGTGGCGCTGGGAGCGCAGCGGTTCTCCCGCCGCAGGTTCGGATCCTATATAGGGATGACAGGTGCGCTCGCAGCACTCACTGGCTGAGTGCGGTGCGGCTGGTCTCAAAAAGGACAAAAAAAAAAAAAAAAAAAGAAATATAAAGAAACCAAATCAGTCCCCCTAAAGTAACATTAGAAGCTTTTTGCCTGCAAAAAGATTTATGATAGTGACAGTGATAATTCTAGTGGAAGGAAGTAAACCAAAGTAGTTCTGTAGATTGAAACTATTTCATTAAAATTATTACTGGTCGGCACAACTATTTCAAACTCATTATTTTTGAGGCATTACATTTCTGTAATTTCACATAAATTAGTTAAGATATACAAGTTAAGTATATATAAATTCAGCATATCACCCAAAATCAGTAGATGGAAACTGGTCTCCATTAATTCTAAATTATGTTATTTTCAGCCCCTTCTAAACCTAACAAATAATGTACTAATAAAATAAGTTAATATATATAAAGCATGCAGAGCAGTCCCTGACACACAGAAAGCAATGAGTAATAGCCAGAATTATTGCAATACTGGTGCTTCAGGTAAATACTGTCTACTTGGCTGTAATGAATCTTTATGTGGCAATCTCCACACATAAAATATATCAGTGTATCACCTTTCAAAACATACGTCCTTTACCACATACTAAATTACATTGTTATGCTGAGGTTTTGTAATTAAAATTACACTATATAGGTAGTACATTTATTCTTCACCATAATCTTCACATTCTTCAAAATGACTATTTTATAATTTTTATTTATTAAATCTTAAAAATTTAATTTAATAAATACCTCTTACCATAAGCCAAAATCAACTCAAAATAGATTAAAGACTTAAACATAAGACCTGAAACTAGAAAACTCCTAGAAGAAAACATAGGGGAAACACTTCAGGATGTATGACTGAGCAAAGATCTTATGAATAAGATCCCAAAAGCACAGACAACAAAAGAAAAAATAAACAAATGGGAGGGGGCATTACATGAAACTAAAAAACTTGCACAGCAAAGGAAAACAGAGTGAAATACAACCTACAGAACAGGAGAAAATGTCTACAAATTATATATCCGACAAGGGATTAATATCCAGAATATACAAGGAACTCACACAACCTCATAGTAAAAAAACAAATAATCCAATTTAAAAATGGGCAAAAGAGCTGAATAGACATTTTCAAAGGAAGACATACAAATGGCCAACAGGTACATGAAAACATGCTCAACATCACTAACCATTGGGGAAATGCAAGCCCAAACCACACTGAGATACCATCTCAACTCAGTCTGGCTATTATCAAAAAGACTGAGAATAACAAATGCTGGCGAGGATATGGAGAAAAGGGAACCTTTCTACACTGTTGGTGAGACTGTAAATTAGTGCAGCCATTATGGTAAACAGTATGGAGGTTTCTCAAACAACTACAGATAAAACAACCATATACCATCCAGCAATCCCACTGCTGGGTATATACCATAAGGAATGGAAATCATCATGTGGAAGGGCTACCTGCACTTCCATGTTCATTGCAGCTCTATTTACAATAGCCAAGATATGGAACCAACCTAAATGTCCTTCAAGGGACGACTGGATAAAGAAAATGTGGTATATATACACAACGTAATACTACTCAGCCATAAAAAAGAATGAAATTCTGCCATTTGCAGCAACATGGATGAGCTTGGAGGACATCAAAGTGAAATAAGCCAGGCACAGAAAGAGAAATACTGCATGTCCTTGCTCATAAGTGGGAGCTAAAGAATGAAGGAAGGAAGGAGAGAAGAATGGAAAGAAAGAGAGAAGGAAGGAAGAAAGGGCAATCACAATAATACATCGAACTTTCAGAAGGGGAGAACAGAACTGTGGTTACTAGAGGTGGAAAAGGGGGAGGGGGCTAGGGAGAAGTTGTTTAATGTACACAAAGAATGATTATGTTTTGCAATGATGAATATCCTGATTATCATGATATGATTATCACATAGTGTATACAAATACCAATAGTTAAGTCTGTACCTCACAAACATGTATAATCAATTATGTCTCAATTAAAAAAAAATTATGGAGTTATGCACCATCACCACAATCTAATGTTAGAACTTTTCCATCACTCCAAATATTTTTCTCCAGACTATTTCTCCTGCCCCAGCCTCAGGCAACCACTGATCTGCTATCTCTATAGATTTGTCTCTTCCAGACATTTCATATAAATGCAACTACACAATATGTACTCTTTTGTGTGTCTTGCTTCTGTCACTTAGCATGTTTTCGACATTCAACTTTGTCGTAGTATATATCAGTAATTTGTTCCTTCCTGCTGCAGAAGAATATTCCAGTCTGTGGATTTATCACATTTTATTTATTCAATCACCATTAGATAGACATTTGGATTAATGCTGTGAATAATGCTGCTAACAGACATTTACATATAATTCTCTCTTTGAACATGTATTTTCACTTCTCATGGCCACATTCCTAAGAATAGAACTGCTGGTTCCTAGGGTAAGTTTATGCTTAACTTTTTAAGAAATGGCCAAATTGTTTTCCAAAGAGCAATGTGAAAGGGTTCCAGTTTCTCCACAATACCAACATTAGATATTTGAAGTCTTAATTATAGCCATTCTAGTGGGTGTGTGAAAGTATATCATTTTGGTTTAACTCGCATTCCCCTACTGACTAACAAGGTTGAATGTGTTTTCATATGCTTATTGGCCATTCATATTATCTTCCTTGAAGTCTTTTGTCCAATTTTAAATGTTTTTTCCCTTTATAACTGAGTTGTAAGATTTCCTTATATATTCTAAATTAAAGATCTTTATCCTGTTTGTAATTTGCAATATTTTTTCCCAGCCTGCGGCTTGTCATTTTACTTGCTTAAGTATCCTTTAAATTGTAAATGTTTTTAAAAATTATAAGGAAGTCCCATTTATCAGTTTTTTCTTTTATGGCTCATGCTTTTGGTGTCATATGTAAGAAATAGGTCTAACACAAGAAAATCACAAAGATTTCCCCTTATTTTATCATCTAGAAGTTTTATAGTTTTAGGTTTTTTAATTATCTATGATCTATTTTTAAAACTTATTTTATTATTATTTTTAATTGACATAATAATTGTACATACTCTTATTTATGGGGTACTGTGTGACATTTTGATACATGTATACAATATGTAATGATCAAATCAGGGAAATTTTTTTGTGTTGAGAACATTCAAAATCATCTCTTCTAGCTATTTGAAAATATACAGTGAATCGTTATTAATCAGTCACCCTACAGTGACTAGCTATAGAACACTAGAACTTATTCCTCCTATCTAGCTGTAATTTTGTATCCTTCAGCTAACCTCTACATATCCCCTGACCCACTTTCCCAGCCTCTAGTAACCACTATTCTACTCACTATTTCTGTGAGATCAACTTTCTTAGCTTCCATATATGAGTGAAAACATGTGATATTTCCCTCTCTGTGCCTGCCTTATTTTGCTTCACATAATGTCCTCCACGCTTATCCATGCTGCCACAAGTGACTGTATTCCACTGTGTATATATATCACATTTCTTTATCTTCATCTGCTGATGGATGCTTAAGTTGACTCCATATTTTCACTATTGTGAACAGTGCTGCAATAAACATGGGAATGCAGTTTTTAGATGTTAAAGTATTCTAGATGTTTTTGATGCTATTGTGAATGTATTTTTTTTCTTACTTTCATATTCCGATTTCAAGTCACTACTACACTGTTAATACTGCCTCGGTTTGTAGGAAAAGGAGAAGCCATTAGACCAAAACATCCATTAGACTAGAACATTCTAATTTCCCCCCCACTACATCCATACCTATTTGCCTCTCTACATACGTTCTTCTTTCTTCCCACCCACCCCTGTTAAAATTGAGTAAGTGATCCCCTTCCCATCAAAGACTCTGTGTAGTCAGGATCCTGACCATTCCTGCTTTCTCAAGAACCTCTCTTCTTCTTTCCTTGCCTTACCAATCCCAACAACTAAAATCATGCTGCAGTATTTCTTATACTCAAAAAAATTTCCCTTATTTCCTCATGCACCTCCAACTTCTACCCTGTATTTATCCCCTTTCATAGACAAATTTCTTGAAAAAGCTTTCTATACACCCTTATCTCTAGTTCCCCAGCCACCATTTATCCCTCCAGTCAGTCAAATGTGGCATCCATCTCCACCAGTCCATGAACTGGCTTATTAAAGTTACCAATGACCTCTAGGTTGCCAAAGCCAATGGCCACACTTCTACCCACATTTTCTCAACCTCTTAGCCAAACTCAATCTCAATACCAGGGTACTTCAAAAAGCATGTAGAAAAACAGAATTAAAAGACAATACAAATCTTCCCATCAACTTTTTGAAGTACCCTCTTACAGCTGACTGGTCTCTCCTTGAAATATTTGCATTATTTGGAATCCATGACATAATTTACATTATATATCCCTAATTTCCCTCCAACCACTCTGGCTGTCCTTATTCTCCTTCCCAGAGGCCTTCAAATTCACTCAAATCTGAAATGTTCAGCATTCCTCAGGGTTCCATTTCTAGCCAGTCCTTCTCTCCTCTTTACAGTCCTTTCAGTGATTTCATTTGTTGCATTGCTTTAAATATCATTAATATACTGACAATCTTCAAATTGATAACTCCAAGCCAAATATCTCTGAGTTCCTCAAAGTCTGTAGATCCTCTTTGGTGGAGGCCTACTTGACAATCTCACAGCTTCTAAGAACTTAAGATGGACAAGAGGAAACTTCTGAATTCACCATCACCTCGCCACCAAAATAAACCACCACCACCCCCTCCGCAAAACAACACAAACCAAAATTCCTCTCCCAACCATTCAATCTTCCAGCAACATCCTTGAGTTCTTTCCTCTCTCTATGTTCCATACCCAATCCATTACCATGCCTTCCTATTTCTACCACCTAAAAAAAAATCTCAAATATGTCCACTCCTCTCCATCCTACTGCCAATTCATTAATTTAAGCCACTGCTTAAATTACTACCTGGTCTACTATACACCCCATGGCCAACTGTTTCTACTTGCCCCAGTATTCTCTTTGCTTACACAGCAGTCAGAGCAATCTTTAAAGATATAATTCAGATAATGCTACTCCCCTGAATAAAAACTTTCAGTACTTTCCATTAATATGCAAATTCCTTTTCACCGTGTATAAGGCCCTGCAGTATGTGGTCCCTGTCCTTTTTTCCTCCTGTCCATAATGCTCCAACTTTTCATTTCCTTAAACACATTAAGCTCTTCACATCTTCAGGCCCTTCACATATGATTCCCTGTAAATGAAACGTTACATTCTCTTTACCCCTTGCCCTCATCCTTGTCTCTTCTTATGCCTAAGTAGGTCCCCATTACCTTCACAACCAATGATTATTATTGTGCAGTTCTTTTCCTTTTCAACATTGGTACAAGTTATAATCCATGAAGACAGGGAAGATGTCTGATTTTTCACAACTGCATAGTACCCAAAAAGAAGGATTTGATAAAAACATGTAAAACTGACTTAAGAAAGATATATGTTCAGCATTTCACAGGTTGGCCTGCTGTTCCTTAAAACTTTCTTTTTTTTTCCTTTTTGTCTTTTTTCGTGACCGGCAACAGGATCGCAACCCTCGGTGTCGCGCCCACACTGCGCTCAACCAGTGAGCGGACCGGTCTCTATATGGGATCCAAACCCTCGGCGGGAGGGCCGCCGCGCTCCTAAGCGCCGCACTCTACTGAGTGCGCCACCGGGCCGGCCCTTTAAAACTTTCTTAATGCAGAGGTCCTTGGGATAAGCTTAACTGGGTTTGGGGAAGACTGGCAACCTTAAATTATATGCAAAGTTTTGTGAAACTGTGTTTTCTAAGCAAATGTCCAGTATGTGCACTAAAATCACACACTAATAAATTATTCATTATTTAACAGGACAGACCTCAAATTTAACATATGGTCAATTCTTGAAACAAAATGGAGAAGAGATGTAGTATTTTATTTTCAAAAAGCCTAAGTCCTATAATTCATCAAATCTCAATAAAATCTAGTATATGGTTTAACTTCCATCTGACAAATTTCTTATGTAGATGTAAAGGGGGGAAAGCCGAATGAAGATGCATCTACCACAGGAAAGACTATAAGAAATGAAGCATATTTGAGGGAAAATATCAGAAATGCCAGGTCTTATCACCCATTTCAATTTCTCACTGGCCAGATACCTTGAAGAACTAAGCACCATCTTCTTACTACCCTTTCACCAGTTTCCTTTCGTGTATATACAGTCACTTCACCATTCTAGGCTTAGATTCTCCTCTTTATATCACTCAAAGAATGTAAAAGAAATCAGTTCCAGTGTGAAATAGTGGAACAACTAATCACAAGTCTATGTGCTAATTTCTTAGGGGTGTGGCTGGATACAGTGGCCACCCCTACACAATGACACTCTCATTTGAGTCAGAAATCACGAAAATCCAATCCAATTACTTCATGTGGTAAGAACTAAAAACCCAGATATTAAGTGATTTGTTCAAGGTCACAAAGCTAGCTAAAGCCAGGACTGGAACTTTCCTCCCATGTTTAGTGCTCCTTATACCAGCTTCTTATGGTCTTTTATAGCTCCATCAAGATGCTTAGCAAAATTTCCAAAATACTAAAACTCTAACTCTGGGCTATTGATCAAAAAAAGAAAAAAGAGAAAGAAAAGATTAAAACTAGTATGAGGAAAGAGAAATTTAAAAAGTAAATATGACACTATAGAAAATAACTGTGCCTTCATTCACAAACAGTATGTTTTTTGAAATGTGTATAGGAAAGTGTCTGATTAAGGCGAGATTACTTTTATTGTTGGTTGTAACTATTTTTGTGATTCAGAAATTACAAATTTAAAAAATCACTACTCCAGAACAAACCTGACATTTATTTCTATTAAGTTTATAACTTTCAATGCTTAAATAAGGCCCTGCTTCCCTGTTTTTAAACCTATCATTAATGAACAGATCTTGTAATAGACCTGAACAAATCTCAAGAGAAAGACAAAAGGATGTTTCATTGCTGTCGCTTTTCCCATTAAATGACTGTTATTTAAATATTTTACCAAAATATTGTTCAACACAAATGATTTAGATTTTCAGCTTCATTAATAGAGTACATTACCTACAAACCTCTATGAAAGAACAGTTAGTAGTAGAACTTTATTATGCATTCAAAGTCTGCGTGAAGTTTTAAGACATTTCCTAAAATACAGGTTTAAAGTGAAAGCAAAGAAAACATACTGACTAGTATAGTAAATAATATATACTTTTTCTAATCTTTAAAAAATAAAATAAATTACTTCTGGAAAAGCTGGTTTTTAAGCCAAAACACTGAATATTTTGATGTTCAGCAGACAGCAAAATTCCTTATGATTAATTCCTATGGGCTAGATTCTTCTCCTTCTAGTTCTGCCTCCATGTGGCATGGAGTATAACTTTACAAAGCATTAACTCCTTCACTTTGTCTATAGACACGCTGTCTTCAGAATCAAACCCTCAAACTCAGAAAGGGTTTTACTCTGCTATTCCAAAACAAGTGTAATAAACATATCTTAAAATTTCTGACAGTTGTAGTAATGTAAAATTGTGTCTGTGTCCAGGATATCAACTACAAGAATCTCCCCCTTTCTCTGAAGTTACTGTTTCAAGACATTATCATACATTAAACTATTCACTATGCAAAAGAGAAAATCCATATATAACTCAAAATCAAATAATGTAAAATCTGTACTCTTCATAAGAACTATGAAATCAGACTGATTGAATTTTATTACTCACCTTGCCCCCCAACCACATGAACAGTGAAGGTAAGAAAGAGCTGGAAGGAGGAAAGGAATAATGGGAAGGGAGAGATACTCACTATTCATAAACAAGTTATTTAACTTCTCTGCTTATCAAGTTCCTAGTTAATAAGCAAGAATTATACTCACTTCACAGGGCTGTTGCAAGGATCAAGTGAGTTCTTGCATAAAAATGATTTGCCTGGCAAAAGGAATACAATAGGCACTCAATAAATGCCAGCTCCTTCTTCCTTCAGTTTTGGGCTCTCTGTTCTTTGTTCTCTACACTCATTCCCCTAGAAGACTCATCCCTTTCATGACTTGTATTAACAAATGCTGAAAACTACTGTATCAATCAAGGCCCTGATGTGTATGTGCACGCCCACTGTGTGAGACACTGTCCCCTGTTCACAAGACACTTAGGTGAGGAATAGAGAAGAGACTCCAAACACATGAACTTCACTGTAAGAACCAGCATTCAGGGTGGACACATTTCCATCCATTTCCAACTTTCTTCTGGAGATTTGCATTGCCATCTCAAAATGCCTGAAATCAAATTCATCATTATCTCTTTGAAAAATCAGGCCCTCTTCTTGCCCCTTTTCTAACTGTGAGTGATATCCAATAGATGATAATCCTTGCCCCCTTTTCTCACCTAAATACTGCTAGGTAAGCCAGGCCTATTAAGTTTACCGTCATAATCTCTACTGTACGTCATTTACTGTCCCACTGCCACCACCAGAGTCCAGGTCAAATTTCTCAATCTTGGCACTGTTGATATTTTGGGCCAGATAATTCTTGTTGTGGGGGCTGTCCCGGGCACTGCAGGATGTTTAGCAGCAACTCTGTCCTCTCCCCACTAGATGCCAGTAGAATTAGATGTCTTCTCCCCGTTATGACAACCCAAAATATCTCTAGACATTGCCAAGTATCCCTGGGGGACAAAATCACCCTCCCCATTGCCTCCCTCCCCCCATAATTCAGAACCATTGGCCCAATTCCTCAACACTTCACATCTGCAGTACAAAATTAGCCCCCAAATTAAGTCTTTAGTTTCTTTCTAACTCCTGTGGCTCTGACAAAGGCCTCCTAAAGCACTGCTTTTATGAGTCATTTCTGTTAAATCTACTACTCCCTCTTACCTTCACAATTAGTTCAAAGCTCTCCACCCAGCCTTGATTATCTGGCCTTAATTAAACATTATTCCACAAAACACTTCACATAGTGGTTACCCAGCAGTCCTCCCTTTTCTTTGTCACCCAGGTTTGGATGCCCTTTACCTAGCATCCATTCCAGACCAGTGCAAGACCCTCCTTCCCTAGCCTCTAATCTCTCCACCACTCAAACTCAAACCCTGCCTATTGAAATAATAAATCTTCTGACTACTTTTCAGAGTTTTTCATAATATGGTCTCTTTCTAATTCTATGTTTCGTTCAGCAAAACCCAACTATCTGCCAGTCCTTGAAAAGGCTCTTTTAATTTCCACTTTCAGTCATGTTTTTTTTCTTTTCCTGGAGGAAACCCCCTTTATCTTTCTTGCCTCCTTCTACCCCAATTTAAAGTCCATCTGAATTAAGCCAAGAAAGCTTTCCTGATCATACTTCCTTTGTGTTTATGTAATACTGTACCTCTCCAATGGCATTCACATTCTACTTTATGCTACACATGAGTATTCCTTTAATTTTCTAGATCCCTGAAGCTTCTTACTTCCCCTTTGATGGCCTGCAATGCCTAGTTCAGCACTAAGTAGAGAACTGGGTATTTTATGTGAATTGTCTCAAATGTTTCCCACTTACAAAGCAATAGAGAACTGTATTTCCAGACAATCCCAAACTTCTTTAAGAGAAAATAAGGCAATATTCTCCCTTTGTCTCATATTTCTATCTTTTAGGCCAATTTTTAAGTAAATTGCCTTCAACATATCCAGATTGCTATTTAGTAATATATTACTGTATGAGTTCTGCTTTAGGGAGTTCCTACACTTCCAACTTGTAACTGAATCCTGAGTATTTTTACCTCTCTCTTTATCCAATAAGACAATAGAAACTTATTTTTGAATGTTAATAAAAGTGGGTAAAACATGAAAATAACTTGGATTGAACATATTTCAAATAAAGGTCAATTATTGCTAATTTCTCTGTCTTAAATAATACATTTAAAGTCCTAAAGACTTCATGCACCATTAAAAAAATTAAAAGTCAAGTTTATTTCAATTCCTCCTCACCCCCAAGACATAAACCAAAACAGAACATGGGAGACTTCTCAATTTTAGTTCCTAACTGACTTAAAGGTATCTTTTGTTATTTCTACAAAAGGAGTAGTATCATTAATGAGCATGCTCTGACCAGACCTCTTTCTTTAAATCCTATTCCAAAGCTACATGAGGCTAGTAGAGCAGCCCACACACCCACCACCATTCTTTAGCAGGGGTCAGCAAACTACAGGCCTTGTTTTGTATGTCTCTGAGCTAAGAAGGGATTTCACATTTTTAAAGTGTTGTAGAAACAAAATCAAAGAAAAATATGCAACAAAGACTGTACGTGGCCAGAAAAGCCTAAAATATTTACTATTGGTCCCTTTTCAGCAGCATGAATTTGGGACTCCTCGTCGTGAGACACCCAACTTTTCCTCCCAAGCTTTTAAAAAAGCAGTGTAAAAATATACAAGATTATGCAAAAAAGTAGAACTCATTCAACTTAGTCACAGTCAATGCACAAGTAGCTTCTAAAACAGAGGCCTGTGTGTGGACTTTTGCACTTCACAGAATTTTTGTTACAAAGAACTTACTTGACTTTTGTTCTGCAGATGAACATACTTTTATACTTGAAGAGAGAAACTGCCCGACCCAAAGTGACCCTGCTAGTTAACAGAAGAGTGAGGTCAAAAACCCAAAACTCCTGGTCCAATGCTCTGCAGGCCACTATACTACACCTATGCGTCTGGCTTTAAGTTTTGGAGATTTGGATAACTAGCTTAGATCAAAATAAAGATGAAAGCTTAAAACCTGTTCCTGATATGCTGTTTAGACAGACTCTTACTAGCAGCTATGAACCATTAAGCAGAGCAACATTAATGCTCATCACACACATTAGATAAGAACTTCTAGGAAGCCTTCTATTTTAAAAACATACGATAAAGAAAGCTTGAAACTTACCCTTCTTGTTTCTCCTGGGCTACAGATTGAGGCAAATACGCACGTTTGATTTCCAGCTGCTCAAAGTGTCCCAACCCAAATCCACAAGTTCACCAAACGTTATCAAATGCCCATCGAAAAGCTGTCTAGTTTACATGAGCCATACAGTCTATAGATAATTACAAGTTCCTTTCACATCTACTTGCAAAGAACTAGCTAGAAGTTCAAATTTTTTTAACTTCCCTAAGAATTAAGCTTCCTAAAACAAAAACAACAACAACAAAAAAAACTTCTGCGATACCTAAATCTATAATACTCACTTTATTGCGTTTTCTCGGTTAAGTCAAGAATTAAAAAACAAAACAAAACACCCCAAATCACTCTGTCTATGCTGAAAACTTTACTACTCTACAGGATCCGAAGAGCTATGTACATACTAGGATCTAAGATTCAAATACATTAACAACCCAAGATCCTTCACGTGGAGTTGCTTTTCCAGTGTTGAAAAATCCAGATTCTCAGGGGCAGCCGAGGGATACAGGCCTTGGGCCCCTTCTTTCGACCCCCACCCCCACGGCTGGAGTTTCGTCGTCTAAGAGCGACCCTCTCCCCTTCGACCGCGGCGGGAGGGCGGGCCGCCTCGGCACGAGTGCGGGCCGCCTCGGCACCTGCGGCCCCTGCCCGCAGCGGGGGAAGTGGGGGAAACCTGCCCACCGCCGGCCCTTCTGGAAACGGCACCCACTCCCACTCCCGGAGCGGGCGGCTGGAGGCCCGAGCCGAGGCGCGGCATTACCTGGAGGACCACGTCGTTGTGCAGCTGCGCGGCCCGGAACAGCTCCAGCACCCGCCCGTTGATCACCACCTTCTTGGTGCTCTCAATGTCGCAGTAGGAGAAGAGATCCGAATAGTATTTCTGCTCCGCATCGCTCAGCGTTAAGCCTTCCATCTTCGCCCTCGGCTCACTGCCGCTCCAACCCGCATGCAACACCTGGAGCCCAGTCCCGGAGCGGGCGGCTCGAGGCCCGAGCCGAGGCGCGGCATTACCTGGAGGACCACGTCGTTGTGCAGCTGCGCGGCCCGGAACAGCTCCAGCACCCGCCCGTTGATCACCACCTTCTTGGTGCTCTCAATGTCGCAGTAGGAGAAGAGATCCGAATAGTATTTCTGCTCCGCATCGCTCAGCGTTAAGCCTTCCATCTTCGCCCT
>NW_007726311.1:292742-302146 GCF_000696425.1 Galeopterus variegatus | reverse complement strand
TGGAAGGAGGCGGGAGCCGCGGCGGCGCGAGGCACGAGCGGACTCCACCGCCGCCCCCGCCGCGGGTTCGAGTCTCCCCGGCTCCCCGCCGCTTCTCCCCAGACTTCCCGCCTCGGCTTCTCCTTCCGTCCACGCCCCCGGAGCGGCTGCACTTCGCGGAAAGTTGTGGGGCTTCGAGTCTAAAGTTTCCGGGGCTCAGGGCTGAGGGTGGCCGCCGCTCCGCCTCCCTCCGCCGCCATTTACTGGGCCCCTGCCTGGCCCCGACGCTCCCGCACCAACACTGACAGCGGCGGCCGCGCTCCAGACCCGGATGTGAGGCCGGGAAGAGAGAGCGCGAGAGGGAGAGAGAAACACCCACCGGGCTGGCTCGGCCGCTCCCGGGAGTCGAGGCCGCAGCGCCCCCTGGTGGTTGGAGCCCGGCGACTGGATGCCCCACAGGTCCTCAGCACCCGGCAAGAGGAGACCCTCGGGAAGTGGGGACCAAGGGGGCACAGCGTGCAACCGGGAAGACCAAGAAAGCTTAGATACGGGTTGCAGTTTATGTCTTGAAGCTTCTGGTAACAAGCGTTTACTAAGGATTCGATTGAAAGGGGAACACTGTTCAATTTATTATTATTGTATCTGTACCGCTTTGTGTCAAGATGTGACTGAGGACAGAGTCAGTATTTCTAACTACTCTGAAGTTCTGTGACAGCCAGTCTATCCAGGAACACTGCTCATATAGACATCAACACTGACACTTAACTCCCACTCTTGCACCAAGTCATGTTAACCTGAGAAACAAAATTTGCTGAACAGAGGGAAAAACTGTACAAGGTCTTTTCCGGCACTAGGATCTTAACACTGAATTTATATCATCGACTCTATAAACACGTGTAGACCTTGGACAGACCAGAGGGGCTCCTGCCACCCCTTAGTTCCTACTTTATAAAAACTATGGAGTTGCACTATTTTAAACTGTGCCTATCTCAGAGTGGGAACTCTTAACGCTATCTCGGATAGAATATTTTAACAAGTTTATTCATAACAATATGAAATATTTCAAAGACAGCAGGTAACGCAGAATTATACAGAAGAGTTTTCGGGCTTGCTTTTTATTTTGTCTCCTATGTGTTATTACCCAGAGTGCTGATCCTACAAAGGGCACATACGAGGAAATTACTACAGGTTCACAATCATCAATCTAATTCCAGAACTCAAAGAGCACCGAAAACCCCAAAGATTTTTTTTGTAACACTTTGGCAGCAAAACCTGCCCTGCCTCAGTTGGAGGCAAATCTTAACCAAATGGGCCCGAAGCTGTTTATAGTCTTTAAGGATGCCACTTTGTGTCAATATTTGCTCATTTTACTCAAGGTCTTAATGTAATGTTAATATATAAACACAGGAATTAGCTTTCTTTTTAAAAAAAAATACACATAAGGAATTGTGGACCTGTAAATATTTTCTAACTTGACTAGTAGTATTGTATACAGATATGTATACTTGTATCCCATTAAGCTCAAGTTTCCCTATCTCTAAAACTTCCAATTTGCCACAGTAGCACCTCACATATCCTCACAGGGCACCTGCTGGAAGTGATCAGAGCCTCACAGATGGCCTGTTTTACCAAGGTGTAAATGGAAGGAGCACAACTGGGTAGGGATTGGCTCACAATCATCTTTATGATTTTTTTCTCTGCCACCTTTCCTGGACCTTGCAGCTCTTTTCTGCCCCATGGCCTTCGTTCCTGCCACCTGAAATACTCTTCCCACAGACCTTCCCATGGCTTATTCTCTCACACCCTTCAGGTCCTGTTCATATGTCACCTCCTCAGAGAGGCCTTCCCTCAACACCTGATCTAGTCTCACCATGCTCCATCCCTTTATCTGAATTCTTTTTCTTTATAGCACTTTTTACTACCTGACATTAAAGTATATATCTGTTTACATTTTTAATAGGTAATAATTATTGAGTACTATTTTTCAGGTACTGTTCTAAAACATTACCCTAATTACTATGTTAATCACTACAACCCTATAAAGTAGGTACTATTAAGAGTTTTTTGACATTAAGAAACTGAGACAAAAATGGGTTAAGTAACATGTTAGTCATGTTATTAAGTATCTGGATCTGATATTGAAAACCTAGGTAATCTCAACTCTAAAATCACTACACCATACTGCCTTTCTTACTTGTTTATTAAGTCCCCTCTGCCACCATCCCTGTATTTACCACAAAGTGTTTCTTCATTGCTACTGTTCCAAGACCCGGTATACACACACAGTATGCATCAGTAATGACTTGTTGAATGAGTAAATGATCAAATGAATTTCAACATTCATGCGATGAGCCAGTCAGTACTCTAATCTCCTAGTTTTCACACCCTGAACTCTAGCAACCTCTTTAACAACCTCTTCTAGCTCTACTCCTCTTTAACAGTACAAAGGAATTATAGAATTTCTTCACTTCCAAACTCTGGATGTCTGAAGTTTTCTTCTGTCCATAATGTGCTTTCCTTTTACCCTCACGTTTCATTCCTCAAGTAAGCCTTATAACTTTCAGGTTCTCTTTCCTCAATTCCAACACAGATTTCATGTATTCAAAAATATACTTTGAGCATCTTGTGCCGGTGTAAAACAACCTGCATGATCTTGTCCTCAGGGATCGTGCAGTCAGGAATTGTGCTGTCAGCCATGACCAGGGTGCTCTGCTAGCACCCTGCATTCCTTCGTGCAGCACCCTTCCCCTACCTCTTGCCAACTGCTAACACTGAATTGGCCATGACGTATGTGTTACAAGATGTTAAGAGGCACTCTTCCTGTGGTGCTATTGCTCTCTGAGGCTTTCCTAATGTAATAGGACACAGAGCAGAAGTTACCTTGTTGACAACCAAGGCCAAGCTGAGGGCAAAAAGCCAACAAGTACTACACATTCTAAAGAAAAGCAACAAAGACAAACCCCCCACCCCTAAGGGCGTACTAAGAAGCGACTGAACAGGTCCTGCTGCCAGCAACCACTGTCTCAGCCCACAGACACACTTGTCAGGAGAGAGGAGGAGTCCTGAACATCAGCAGTCTGTGAGAAGCTCTGTGTCTGTGTGAGAGTCCCTTCAGACAAACACATGCTCCTCTATGGAGGTGGGCACTCAAGAAGACAGAGAAGCCTGAAGGTGGCGGGGCCTGCCTTCTCGGGGCCCCAGCTAGATGCTGGGTGGTCTGGGTGGTGGAAGGTTTTTACAAGTGGAGATTTTTCTCAGTATCTCACTTAAATTTTTATTTCCTGGTACGAAGGGAAGGAAATACAATTTAACACATGGGCCCTTTGAGGTCAAGTTGAATTTTGTTCCTATACATTTCTAGACATATCAATTTTAAAAAGTGACATCATGAGAAAGCTATTTTAAAACAGATGGTCTCCATTATATAGTTAAATATATTATATAGTTATATATACATAGTTTAAAGATGCTAGTTTTCAGGTAAGATCAAATAGTTGGTTATTGACAGCAAATGCATCAGCTGTATTTTAACTGGAAATCTCTAATTTAAAATAAATTACATACAGTAAAATTCATCGTTTCTGGTGTACAGTTCTATGAGTTTTGGTGAATGTATATAGTCATGCAACTACCACCAAAGTCAGGGTGAAGAAACATTCCAAGATCCAAAAAAATTTTTTGTGCTGCTCTTTTGTACTCAACCCCACCTTTCAACTTCAGTCCCTGGCAACCACTGATTTGTTTTCTGTTCCTATACTTCTGCCTTTTCTAAAATGTCATATAAATGGAATCATTTGGTGTATAGCCTTTTGAGTCTGGATTTTTTTCACATAGAATAGTGCATTTGAGATTCTTCCGTGAATTTGTTGTACCAGTGGTTCTTTTTTAAATTGCTGAATAGTATTCTATTGTATGGATGAGTATAGTCTGTTTATCCATTCATTACTTGAAGGACATTTGGGTTGCTTCCAATTTGGAGTGACTATTAATAAAATATCTAGGAGTGGGATTGTTGGGTCAATGATAAGTGTTTGTTTAACATTATAACAAACTGTCAAAATGTTTTTCAAAATGGCTGTACCATTTTGCATTTCCACCAGCAATATATAAAAATTTTAGTTTTTCTACGTCCTCATGAACCATTCTAATATCATTGTAATAGGTGTGTAGTGGTGTCTCACTGTGATCTAAATTTGCATTTCCCTAATGACAAATGATATTGAATATCTTTTCATATACTTACTTGCCATGTGAATATCTTTGGTGAAATGTCTGTTTGAAATTTTTCCCATTTTGTATTGGGTTGTTTATTTCCTTATTGTTGTTTCAAAACTTTTTATATATGTCCTTCATACAAGTTCTTTGTCAGATATGTGATTTGCAAGTATTTTCTCTAGTCTGTGGCTTGCCTTTTTATTCACTTAGGAGTGTCTTTTGCAGAATAAAATAGTTAAAGTTGTGTTATGCCCAATTTAGGGGCGGCCCTAAAGACATTAGAGAGGGGAAATACACTGGAGAGAGTTTCAGTTCATTTACCAGCCCCCCAAGGACGGAGGCACTCATTCTTTTAGCTACTGGGAATGTTGAAATGTCAGGGGCTCAAGGCTGAATCCCTCTCCAGGAATTGTCCTTGAAAGATAAAGTTGCCTTGCTCAAATTATACACGTGCCCCAGGGGCAGCTCACATCCAATGACTAATCTGTGGATTTAGGAGCCTAAAGGTCCTTGCATTGTTTTAACTCTTCCTGGGTTTGGAGGGGCCCCCCTTTACTACACGTTAGCTTTCCCTCTGCCCAATTCTGGGCTTTCTTCACTACCTAATGGATGCTGTTCCTGATAATTACCAATGAACTGTCTCCAAATCTCCATCCGATTGTCTGTTTCCTGGGAACCTGACCTAAGCCACCTACATACTCCTTCTCTCATTAGCTGAGTGAGTTAGTGCTTACTAACCTCTTATACTTATTATTGTAATTATTATAATTGGAATAAATATTACATAAATGAATTTGTATGAAAACAGAAAGATGATTTTTAGGGAAACCAAGAATAATGCCTTGGGAAGACATGATGATGTCAAGTTCTTAAGAAAAATTTCTTTTGTATTAGCTATAAAACTCATGAAGAAAGACTTGGAGTTGGAAAAGAAGCAACATGATATCTGTTTGGCTCACAGTGTATTCAGTGTATGCTTATTGTTTGATGTAGAGTTTGGGATGGAGTTTTATTTCTTATCTGTAATCATAATTTCTGTTTTTTATTTTTGAAAAATTTGTTATTTTTGTAAAAGTATACATACTCATTGTAAAACTCAGTATAACTCAGAAACGAATAAAGAAAAAAATTACCTTGAATCCTGCTATCCACAGGCAACCTCTATTAATATTTTGCTGAATATCTTTCTTGACATCATTTGTTTAAAATACAGAGAGATATAGACATATAGTACCAAATAAATAGGTGCATTATACTCATATATAAATATATATACACATTATATTATGTATACACATATCACTATATATTATATAATCGAATGAAGTCATGCACCACATAACAATATTTCAGTCAACAACGGACCACATATAATATGGTGGTCAGAGCCATAGGCAATACCATGTAACCTACGTGTGTACTAGGTTACACCATCTAGGTTTGTGTAAGTACACTCTACGATGGTCACTCGACTAAATCACCTAACAACTCATTTCTCTGAACATATCCCATTGTTAAGCAACACATGACTATATCAAATATATGGATGCATTGTATACATTACTATATATTATTGCTACATATTATATATATTATGTATATATGCACAATGCATCCATGTATTTGATATTATATGCTTATTCCTTTGAGATATCTTTTGTAGCAAGTCTTGTTTACTTAACTATGGATTGTACTTGTAAAGGAATTGCACTTTTTTTTAACAATACAAATCTTATTTCTTTTCCTTTTTCGAAGTCATCAATATAAATGATATAATTAGATTAACTTTAAAAAAAATCCTGTATCCTCCAGAAACCACATGAGGCAATATTATATACTATACTACCAGTGGAATCTATTTTCATTATCTTTTTTTCTTTTCTTTTTTTTTCCTTTTTGTCTTTTTTCGTGTCCGGCAACGGATCGCAACCCTCAGTGTCGCGCCCGTACTGGACCGGGACCGGCAACAGGATCGCAACCCTCGGTGCTGCGCCCGCACCTTGCTCAGCCAGTGAGTGGGAACCGGTCTGTATGTGGGATCCGAACCCTCGGCGGGAGCGCCGCCCTGTAGCAGTGCGCCACTGGGCCGGCCCTATTTTCATTATCTTTTTTTCTTTTCTTTTTTTTTCCTTTTTGTCTTTTTTCGTGTCCGGCAACGGATCGCAACCCTCAGTGTCGCGCCCGTACTGGACCGGGACCGGCAACAGGATCGCAACCCTCGGTGCTGCGCCCGCACCTTGCTCAGCCAGTGAGTGGGAACCGGTCTGTATGTGGGATCCGAACCCTCGGCGGGAGCGCCGCCCTGTAGCAGTGCGCCACTGGGCCGGCCCTATTTTCATTATCTAACTGGGAGAGAATCATAATTTTTTTGGGGGGGATGTTGCCGTTGTCAATCAGTGGTTTAATAATGAGATAGAAAATACCAGATACATTAGAGATCTCACATTAGTATTAGGTTCATCAGGAGAAAAGGCGTAGAAACTTTTACAAAACTGTTGTCACAGCGAAAATGAATCAACACTTTGTATAAATAGAATTCTCAAGAGAGATTAACCAAAAATAAAAAAACATTTCCCTTCAAACAAAAATCGGACCAACAAATATTTGTTACTCATCTAGTCTATGCAAGGCAGTTTTCTCCTAAGTTTCTTGTGTAAATATTTTCAATTTAGTGTACTTTCAGGATTCTTAATTTTTAATATGCAAAAAGTCAAAATGGTTTCCTCTATTCTTTTAATACTGAAGCACACTGAAGTAGTTGTACAGAAAGCTAATGCATGTTGCTTACCATTAGTAGTATTTTCTAAATCAAAAACTTTGCAGTTGTGCAAGATCATCTTCAAACACCCAAACTTTTCAAACTATTAATTTACCAAAAAATAAAACAAAGTAACCTGACCTTTGTTCTACTTATTCAACCTCATTGCTATGTGCAATTCTCTGTTGTCCTGCCATGAAAATATGAGTATTTTACAGTGTGATGGATTCCATAATCCTTGGTAGTGCTTAAGAGCTATAGGTTTTCTGCTTTGTAAAGTCTGTTTCCATTTTAGTCTTATGACATGCTTCGCTGTTGTCAATATTTCAATTTCTAAGAATGCTTAGAGGTTGTCACTGTGCAATCTTAAAAATTAAAAATGTGAAAAGTAAAAATGAATATAAATCTTCATGGCTATAGCAATAAAAAGGCAGCTAGTTGAAATAGAATAGTCCTAGTTTGAGGTTAAATACAACTGGTTTTGAATGCTGCTTCTGGCAATTATTAGTAATCTAGTGCAAGTTGAACCTCTCTCATCCTCATGTCTTCCTCTGTAAAATGGGAGCCTTATCTGGTCAGTGTAAGACTAAGAGATAATATATGTCAAAGGTTGTTATCTTGTGTAACAACTGGCAGCTATTATCAAAGACAAACATGATCAAGTAAAATCTGTATTCTTTATACTTGTTTTTGCTCTTTGTTCACATAATTCAAATAACCAGGAGGAGATACCTTTATTAAGACATAAATAATACATGTCCTTATCAGCTATAATATCTATTTCCTCCTAGTCTTTAAGTTATTACTGTTCTGTAAATCCACTGGGCAAGGAAAGCCTGACCATGTCCAGTAATTTGAATACTATCAACATGTGCTCTAGCCAGTAAGCATTTAGTGCTTAAAAATCTACTTGTCTTTTTTATAAAATAATTATTTTTATACAGGTACATTAAGTGTAGTGGGATCAAACATTTTAAACATGATACATGCTTTTTTCACTTCCTCTGATGAATATAATCTTTCTCAATAGCAGTGTGGGGGTTGAACTTAATTTTTTTTCAGTTATCATATCTCAGGATCTTTCTGTTACTGTTAAAATGCAATCTTTTCATTTAGTCTCTTTCACTTACATGCTCGGCCTTTCATATTTCTTCTTCTTTTCCCTGCTCTTCTCCTAGGTGTCATGGGGGTACTTGGGGTTGGCGGTGGAAATCAGCTTACATGATTTCTCGGCAAAGGGAGAAGAGGCCTCAAATCTACAGGCAAAAGTCTGTGTGCTGTCCTCTGGCTCCCCTGCAAGGTGGCTGGTGCAGCCTGATCCCCAAGCCTATGTTGAGGTGTCCTCAAAGTTAGCTGAAGTTAGCTGCCCAGTTGGGGTGTCGGGCTTGTATCATGAAATCAATTGTAGCCTTTAACCTCTTAATCATTAAGTCTCTGCATTTAGTGACCTCTCTCATCTGCCAGTTCTCCTATTAGTAGTTCCACTAGTCCATACAGGAATTTAGGAAGTTACCTCTTGGGCTGAGAATTTGGTCTAGGCAGGTGGTTTGGTTAACTATTGCTACATAACAAATCACTCCTAAATTTAGAGGCATGAAGCATGATTCTGTGGGTCATGGATTTGGGAAGGGCTTGGGTAGGCAGTTATCTTTTGCATTGTCTTATACATGCAGTCATCTGGAGGCCTGACTGGGCTTGATGTCTAAAATGGCTTGTTCACCTGGGTGGCAGTTAATGCTGGCAGTCCTCTGAGAGCTCATCTGGAGCACCTCAGGGCCTCTCCATATGCTTGGGCTTCTTATACCATGGTGACTGGGTTTTAAGAGGAAGCATGTGAAGGGAAAGCTTTTCAAGAGGTCAAAGCAGAAATTATGCAACATCATCTCAATGCATTCTATTGATTACAAGTAAATCACAAATTTAATGAGAAGAGAATCACATCACACTTCTTGATGGAAGGGCCCATTGTTTTTCATGACAGTGTATAATCCATGTAAAATGATATTTCTTTCTAAATCATTTATATCATAACTGACAAAAAACGAAAACTAACCAAGAGATTTACTTTAGATTGGCTATCTCTCTGTCAGTCAAGCCCACATCTTCTGTCCAACAGTCGACATTGTACTTGTGCCACTTCCCCATTAAGCTTATGTTTAATTTTCCAAATTAAATAGTCTTTTTTCTTTTGTCATGAGAATGATTTACCTATAAAACCACTTGACATTTTTGGGTGCTATTCTTTTGCCAACTTTATCAGTTTCTTCCTAAATGATTGGACTATTCAGATTTTTCTATGTCTTGTTGAATAATCATTTTTTCAGAAATTTATTCATTGCATTTAGATTTTCAACTTGACATAAATCTTTTTAAATGTACCCATTGTGGGGCCGAGCCCGTGGCGCGGCCGGTCTCAAAAAGGACAAAAAAAAAAAAAAAAAAAAAAAAAAGG
>NW_007726311.1:262912-292497 GCF_000696425.1 Galeopterus variegatus | reverse complement strand
AAAAAAAAAAAAAAAAAAAAAAAAAAAAAAAAATGTGGCCATTGTAAATATTTTAAATGCAGAACATAGTTAAGTTTCAGAATAGAAGACAAATTTAACTACTTCCTTGAATTACTTAAAAATAGATGTACACTCTCTTTTTACATTTTGTAAAATTCCCATTGAGAAAATGTACTATTTGGTCAGTGGCAAATCTGGTTTTACCAAGACAAGTTTATTTCCATTAAGAACTATAAAATTTACCATATGCTAGTTTCTGTATGCTACTTTCTGTAGCATATAATAAAGACACTAATAAAGGTCAATTCAATAAGAAGCCAGCAGACTCAGTCATAGTGGCCCCAGGATTCACAATATCCATGTTTCCTGGAACAATACTTTGATTTAAAGACAGAAAGTTATTTATCTTACCAAAGTGGTTTCTTTAGGAGAAAGAACTTCCTCTTCTAATTCAATAGAGCAGTTTATTCACTCAAAGAGAATCATTTTCAAAGGATCATTTGTGAGGAAGGCAGTTATTAAAATAACTATTATATGTACAAAGAGAAATAGAGAGATGCAGCTATGGAGTCAAAAATAAAAGATTCCCTTAAATTGCCTGATAATTAAAACGAAGCCTGTTTTTTGGGTAGTTTGGCTTGATGTTTGTTTTTGATGGCTGTATATATAGAATTTGGGATCCTTAAAAAATTATTGCTTTTATTTTCAACCTTACTCTGCAGGCTGAAGTGCGTCTTGCGCATATGAAGTTGACCCCTCCCACTGAACTCAAGCTATGCTTCCTAACTAGCCAGGTCATTTCAAGTAACCAGGCTAAGGAGCAGTTACAGTAATTTTGCTGTAAAAGTGCCTGTGAATAATTGATTTCCACACATTTGGTATCAT
This sequence comes from Galeopterus variegatus, assembly GCF_000696425.1. Taxonomy (NCBI): domain Eukaryota; kingdom Metazoa; phylum Chordata; class Mammalia; order Dermoptera; family Cynocephalidae; genus Galeopterus; species Galeopterus variegatus. The sequence continues at coordinate 291,612 of NW_007726311.1, read as the reverse complement.
ATTTTTCTCTTTCATGAATAGAATTTCCCAACGATTTAACTTCTTTTCTCCTTTGTTCTTCCTTTTTTCTTTTGCTCTCTTTTTCTCTCCCCCCTCCCTTTCATTCATCGATTGTTAAATAAGTACTATATGTCAGGCACTGTGCTAAGTTTGAGGATTTGTAGAAAACACTTCTTGCTTTTAAAGAGCTAAGAAGCTAGTGAGGGTGACACTCACTATGAGGTAACAAGTAATTACAGTACAGTGTGGCACATTGTCTAACAGAGAAAGAGTACTCTCAGAGTATATAGAAAATTCGCCCTCACAGACCCAGAGTGATGAGAAGTAGGTCAATTAATCTTTTGCTGTTGACCCGTCCTTCAGGAGGGAACATAAGATGATTATCAATACTTCAGCAGATTGAACAGGACATGTGAGAGTTAAGATGAAAGTGGTGACATTTCAAATTGGGTCATTGGAGATGGGAAAGTGGAGAATGTAACTAGAGGTGGTGTTGGAGGCAAAGGTAAATGAAAGATAGTGAGAAAAAAAGAGAGAGGAATGAAATAAAGAGAGAAGCAAAACAATATTCTCACATACTAATCCTTATGTTGGCCAGAGCCTTAGCAGAGAATGCTGCCTGATTCTTCATATCAACGAGACCCCAGAATCTACTTGACATGTTCTCTTTTGTAGTTCCAGCCCCATTGCCTTCATCATTTTGAGGAAAGATTCTTTTTGGAAATAAGACTTATTCCATATTTCTAGCTCTTCTCTAGTTAGATCAACTGAATTTAAATTAAAGGGTGTCTGGCTTTGGAATAGGAGAGTCACCACCTACTTTATTTTTTACATCCAGGCACTTTTCTGTTTCCTTTATCTTTGTCTTTCTCCCAGTTCTTCTCAGGACCTTGACTGATACACATTCCTTTAATATTTCAATATACCTTTACCCCCCTAAAGAGTCAAGAGTTATTTGAGAAGTTTAGAACTTTGAAGACATCCTGATGACCTACAAATTCCTGCCATGAAAATAGTTTGGTAAACTTAGCTCATTTCACAAACATTTATTAAGCACCTACTATGTTTATAACTGTTGCTGAGAAAAGAAGGTTGAATGACATGATCCTTGTCATTGAGGAATTTATAATCTAGTGGAGGAAACAAATATATACTACTTCTCTTTTCTGTCCTGTATTGTTCTTTCCATCTGTGTATCTCCCCACCCCTTCCTTCCACCTCTGAGTCTCAACATGTCTGTGATCCAGGATTGAGGATGTGGTTCTCCTCTAGTGGCCTTTGATTGCCTTTTATGTGAACATTTTGCAGTGATCTTTCAGACTGCTTGCTATGAAAACCTTGTTATCCCTTGCCTATGATAGAAAGAGATAATGCAAATGTTTCACCTCATTGCCAAGGAGGATTTGGAGTTAATTTCTTCCTGCTGTCAAGGAAAGTAAAAATTTCAGTTTTTAATTAACAAATTAATTTCTAAATCCTCAAGATCTACTGTGAAAATGCCACAGAAGAAGACAACATGGAAAGTCATAACAGGCAATGCCTCAAAAGGTAAATCAGGCCGTTACTGTTGCTTATAAGAGAATAACTGAAACTGGGTACCAGATAAAGAAATGAAGTTTATTTCTTATGGTTTTGGAGGCTGGGACATCCACTGTCCAGAGGGTGCATCTGGTGAGGGTTTTTTTCTTGGTGGGAACTCTTCAGAGTCCCGTGGCAACCAGGGTATCACATGGAGAGAGTGGGCTGAGCAAGAGAAAGCTAACCTTCTCACTTGCTCTTTTCTTAAAGCCATCAGAACCATGCTCATTACTCCATGAATGGATCAATCCATTCATGAGGGCACAGTCCTCACAATCTAATCACCTCTTAAAGGCCCCACCTTTCAAATACCATAAATGGATTTCCCACCCTCTTACCACTATTAAGTGGGGGTCAAGTTTCCAATACATGAACTTTTGGGGGACACATTTAACCCATAGCAGAGGGGAACAAGGCATAGAGGAGGAGGGTTTTTCCCATGAGAGAGGCTTACCAGAGGGCACTTGGGGAACCTGTAGGTTAATCCCAGAGAATAGGTCTAAGAAGGCTCTGGATCATTGCTCAAGAGAAGCAAGGTGGGCAGATCTCAGGAAGGACCACAAGCGGGTCACTGTTAAGGGTGAGCAGATCTCAGGATGGACCACAAGTGGGTCACTCTTAAGGGCCCACAAATAAGAGGCTAAATCTCAGAGCCCTTGACTGCACTGGAGAACCCCTTGCCTAGGTACAAGGACCAAACCATTCTTCCTATCCACACTCAGTGCAAATTTTACTTCATCCATGGACTTTTCAGCACAGCAAAGTGCATTCAGGCTTACTCTCCATATGATTAGAAATGTAGACACCCTTCCAAAATGGCAATGACCCCAAATCTCCACACATACAGGGGAGGGGAAAAGGTTGGCAGTTTCCTTATACTTGATTAGGAACTCAACCAAAGAAGTTTAAAACAAGCCAGGGCTGAGATAATAACTGACCTTCCTGTTACCTGTTTGCTTTATCCCAGATCATTTAATCTGTGCTCACCCACACACCATTTACCACCAACACTTCTTCAGCCCCCATAGCCATTAAATTATATATTCTAGAAAACGTTTTCTCTCCCTTTTTGCACACACTCTGCTGCATTTGATTCTGCCTTGCTTATCTTCTGCCTTTTCCTTTATTATCTGCCTTTTCTTTTTTTTCTTTCATAATTGAGATTTTATTGGTTGTGTTGAGGATCATTACAGACATTTTGATTTGTACACAATTCTTTTTTTTTTTTGCTTTGTCTTTTTCGTAACCGGTACGGGGATCACAACCCTTGGTGTGGTGTCGTCCACGCTGTGCTCAGCCAGTGAGCGCACCAGCCACTCATATATAGGATCTGAACCCGCGGCGGGAGCGTTGCTGCGCTCCCAGCGCCGCACTCTCCCGAGTGCGCCACAGGGTCGGCCCGATTTGTACACAATTCTGTCGAGAGCTGTCCTGCTGTAGGGAATGGCATGGGAGCTGAGGAGCAACACCCCTTGTTCAGTAGGCTGCAAGGGGTCCCGTGTGTGTGGCATGACTCCATGGAATTTCCTGTTTGTTCACCTTTGGTTACTTGACAAGGCTTCCCAGAATTAGAAGGCCTAACCTTTTGGCGTAGTGTGGCCTTGGGAGATTCTGAGGGCCCTGGAGTTTCTCAAAGAACATATTAATAATATATCAAAATTAACTGGTTTATTTAAAAGGCATTGTCAGTATTAGAGGTGTTTTTGATGTATGTTCCCAGTATGGGTTGGCTTGATTTAATTTTGTTGTTGATCTTTCTTGTTAGTGGTGTGTGCATTGACCCATAATTTTAGAATAACTAGCTCTATAGTTGTGATCATGCTCTTGTGTGTGTGGAATGAAGTTATTGTGTTAAAAATTCTATCCATGTCTCCTAGGGAGATGGTGGGTCTGAGTGCAGTGGTGTTTACAACTAATTGATCACAACCAGTTACTGATTTCTTTGTTCCCACTGCTTCACTTGACTCACCAAGAACATATCATTCTGGGATTGGAATGATGCAGTATATTTTAACAAACTTAAGAAGGGTCATTTAACTTCTCACTTTGTTTCCTGTGCTGTTCCTGGAGTTTATTGGCAGGGAAATAAAAGGTTTCATTATAAGATAAATAAGTTAGATAGTAGAGAAACACAAATAAATTTTGATATTATTAGGTTTTAGTTTGTAATACAATATTTGTAACAATAACATAGAAATTTAATAAGATTTATAGTTAAAGTTTATTATAATATTCATGTTACAAACATTGTAATTTTGATTATAAATTAAAATGATCAATATAGAGTATAAGCAATATTAAATTATCAACCATAACTAATCAATGTTATTAAAATTAAGTGTAGTAAGCATAAGTAAGATTAAAAAAGGGTTAAATTGTAAGCTAAGAAGGTTAAGGTTTATGATTCAGAACAAAAGTCTGATGTTTTAAAGCCAAGCATGTTGCTATTGTATAGTTTCCTGGCCACAAGCCACAGGCTTTGGGGTGAACTATTGATGTATGAGTGGGTGTTTTTGTCACAGCATGAGTGCTTTGGAACATTTTGATTTTTATTTTTCTATAGAGATGAAATAAGAAATGTTTTGATTAAGAGATAAATCGTTATGTAAAAGATTAAGTAAAAAGATATAAATAAAGCAAGATTCATGTGGTTGTTGTCCACACTTGCACTAGACATCTGTGGTCCGTGTCTTTCTTTTTTCACCAAATCCACACCACCTATTCAGGTCCAGCGAATCCTGCAGAGCTGGTCTCTGGCACAATTCTTAACATATGTACCAACATTTTAAAAAGCCACATGTCATAATTTTTTTAAAAAGTTTTTCCAGTAACCTTCCAGCTTTAAATTTGGAGGCAGATTTTCCTTAAGAGGATATCAAATACCAATACCTCCAGATGTTGGTAAGCTGTTACATAAGTCCCACCAATTCACAATTTAATATCATATACACTACATGATCAAATTTCCAATCATTCACAACACATTAACAAAACTATTAGGCAAACTGGACTACCATGACTAAAGATGTTACAGAGTGCACACAGTTCTGACAGGGAGAGCAATGATTAAGGAGTGGTCTTCTGTAAGAAACAATTCTACTAAAAAATAACATGGGAATAGAACTAATTTTAAATGTTCAAGACACAATAAATATATGACTGTGACTCCAAATTGCCATTTAGTATACTTTGTATTACAGGATATAAAAACTATCCCCCCATCTATGGAATGTTAAGTTGACACCCAAGGCAGTCAAAGCCTCCAATAATTCAATATTCCACTATTTTCTGGTTGTACCAAAAAATTAACAACCAGCAAATGATTTCTCCTCTTAAAAAAAAGCATTTACACTTAAAAAATGAGATGAGGTGGGATTCCCTCCTTCTTAAAAATGTTTCCAGAACTACTAAAAAACTTGCATTTACAAAATAGTTGATAAAAATAATCCTCTGGATTGTACAAAGGTGACAGGAACCACTGATAAGACATGGTATATGGTATAAATCAGACTTGCCTTCTTTCTCTCCTGCTTCATCAGAGGCTGGACTCTCCTTGTTTTTAATTTCTCCATTTTCTGCAGGTAAATCTCCTTTAGTTTCTTGGTTAGTCACTTCAGCCTGTTTTCCCTTTGCTCCCCTTTTCCCTTCTGTTTGTAATTTTTGGCTGAAGATTTATTCTTTGCTGCTGCCTTTTTTGGCTTCGTTTCCACTTTTGCAGGAGCAGGTTTAGCTGACAGCCTCGCAGATCTCCTCTTGGGGTCCTCTTTCACTGCCCCTTCGGCTGAACTGACCTTCCTTCTGAGCATCCCGGCAGCAGGGAGGGCACATGCCGAGAGCCTTTGCAAAGCTGGGCTGCTGGGCTGCTGTCGCCCCTCCCGCCACCTGAGCTGCTAGGACCCACGGTGGGGGTGGTATCTGCCTTTTCTTTGAACTTGAACTTGATACTAGGCCCTGGATCTGGTGTTCTTTGTACTTCTGGTCCTTTGGACTTTAGCAATCCTGCATGCTTTTGACTTTTCCTGTTCCTACAGCTTCAGTGTCTCCTGCCCTGTATGAAGCTGCAGCCCAAATCCTCTCATTGGCTAGTGCCCTAATCAGACTATATTCTCCCCTCCACTCACCAAAGAGAAGGAAGATATTCAGACCCTGTCCCTAAGCCTTAGGACAAAGTCCAAGTTCTCTGTACCATGGCCCTGTTTCCAGTTTAGTCTACCCATAGGGTTCACCTGTCATGTCCCTTTGAGTTACCATGAAAATCAGTTTCCTGAATGATACTGCTTTCCAGCAATTTCAGAGAAAGAACATTGTATTCTGCTCTAAAGGAGGAAAGCCAGGCTCTCAGTAAGCTTCTGTGGGAGGTAACAATGAGAGCTCAAACTTGTGAGCTTAGGACACACCCTTACTTATTCCCTTCAATATCTGATATGATTTGAAAGAACCCCTTTTACAAGTCCTGGAATGTCTTTTCCAGTTGATGGGAAGAAGGCTCAGGGAATTCCCATATACCCACACAAGGTTAAATTATAGATTAACTCCTATGTAGCTAAATAGAAAACTGGGTTAACACTTTTGATTAGGATCAGAAGTTCTTACTGGGACAGCATGGCAATTTCCTTAAGCTTCCAGAGTCCCTACAAAATGCAAGTCAGAGCAAGGGACATAGTGTCCATTTTCTTATCTTGGACCTAGGCTGCTATACACCTCCTCCTCACCAATTCCAGAAGAGTCTGCCTGGCCTCAACCTAGACAAGGTGCCTCCCAAGGCTGGACAGATGAGCTCCATCATTTAATCACACAGTTTGCTTGTGGGGAACAGTGATGTTGGGAATCATCTATTTCACCATCATGATGTTATCACTCACTCTAATAAGGGATTTTGGTCTGATGTCTAGGACCATTCACTCTGTTGGGGAAATGGCTACTAGTTAATGCTTGACCTGAGATTGTGTAAGTCTCTTATCATCACTCCTCCCCACAAGCAACCAATTCACAACTATTAAAAAGCAAAGAGACCCATGGAGTTTGTGAAGATGTGAGAGGCCACAGTGAGAGGGTGTAGGGACAGAACCTCTCATTCTGAGCCCTGGCTGCTTCTGAGCCATGCTGGTAGAGTGGGGAGTGGCTGCTGCACACAGATCAAAGCTGGAAAAAGCCATAGCAGAACTCTTCTCATAAACCTGCTTAGAGCCTGCAGGGGAGAGGAGAGCTTCGGAGAGCACCATACCAGCCCTCAAGACATAAAGACCACTGGCACATTTCCCCTGGGCCCACATAAGAGCAAGCAACCACAGCCAACTGGAGAAGGGAGCTGTCCAGGGGCAGATGAGTTATTGCAAGGGATGTTTACCCAGCCTACCCCACAGAAAGTGGTTGTAGTGCAGGGAAAAGGCTGGCCTGCTGGGGAAACATTGGGAGCAGTGAGGGCAGCTGGTCTTAGGGGAAATTGGTCAAGACCTCATGAGGGGCCAATCTTCAGGAAAGAGTCAGCCCCTGCCAGAATTTCCACACAGCCCAGACCTGGAAGTGAGGAACAATCTGCTCAAAAAGCCTTCCCCAGGGACTAGGCAATAAAGCAGCAATTCAGCTCAAGCACAGAGCTCACGGTCAGGTCCCCACAGGAAGTTCCCCCAACTCGGGAACTAACCACAGAACAGCACATTAGTTCCTGTGCAGAGTCTAAGTGGTGGTGGTAGCTATTAATCCACCACAGAATGGGGGGGGGAGGGTGAACCCACAGACCAGAAACAAAGCTCTGATAACCACTTATAAAACCTAGAAGAGGCAGTAGTCTCCTCAAATGCCCAGGCATCAAGGTGAAGACAAAAAGATTGAGAAAGAACAGAAAAATATGTTGCCAACAAAGGAAACAAGCAAATCACAAGCAGCAAATGCAGAGGAACAGCAGATCTATGAAAAGCCTGACAGAATTCAGAATAACCTTCTTAAGGATGGTCAGGGAGTACCAAGAAAATAAAGATAGAAAATTAAATGATATTTGGGAAAACATTCAGGAGCCAAATGAGAATTTGAGAAAGGAATAGAACCAGTTTAAAAAAACCAAATAGAAATTCTGGAAATAAGGTATACATTATTTGAATTGAAAAACTCAATAGAAAGCTCCAACAGCAGACTTAATCAAACAGAGGAAAGAATCAGTGAGCTCAAAGATAAAATGGACAAAATTACCTAATCAGAGAAGCAAAAAGAATAAAGAATAAGAAAAAATGAAACAGAAATAAAGCAAATATGGGATTCATTTGAGTGAAATAACCTCCTCATAAATGGTATACCTGAAAGAGAAGAAAAAGGAAGAGACCTTAGAAAGCATATTCAAGGAAATAATGGCTGAAAAATTCTCAAGTGTGGAGAAAGATGACAGCATCCAGATACAGGAAGCTCAGAGGTCACCAATTAAATTAAATCCAAAGAAGAACATCCCAAGACACATAATAATTGAATTATTAAAAACCAAAGACAAAGAGAGAATACTGAAAGCAGCAAAGGAAAAGAAACATATAACACTCAACAGAGTCCCAATACATCTCTCAGTGAGAATGGGATGATATATTAGAGCAGTGAAGGAAAAAGACTGTCACCCAAGAATTCTGTATCCAGCAAAACTAACCTTCAAATATGAAGGTGAAATAAAGTCTTTCCCAGACAAACCAAATCTAAGGGAATTAATCTACACTAGATCTGCCCTGCAAAAAATGCTAAGGGAGTTCATCAGTCTGAAAGAAAACAACACTAAAGGATAGCAAGAAAGTGTTTGAAGGTATATAACTCATTAGTAATATAAATACACAGACAACCTCAGAATACTGCAATGTTGTAAGGGTGGTGAATAAACCATGCATATCCTTAGCATAAAGACTGAAGGATAAACCTAACAAGACAGTAACATATACAACAACCGTATAAGAGAGACAGGCAATATTAAAAGGTGTAACCAGGAACAACAAATTGTCAAAAAGTAGTGGGGGGGAATGATGCCAAACTGTGAAGTTGGCTTTGGTTTTTCTTTTTTCTCAGATATCAAAGTTAAGTTGTTATTAATCTAAATAATTTGTTATAACTGTAACATGTTTTTTTGTAAGCCTCATGGTAACCATTACACAAAAACTTAGGAAAGACATCATAAAAATAAATAGTGAGAAGTCAAAATGTAAAGCTAGAGAAAACTACTCAACCACAAAGGAAGACAGTAAAACCAGAAAAAAAGGATCTACAAAACAACCAGGAAAAAAAAAATAGCAAAATGGCAGTATCAAATCCCTGTATATCAGTAATAACCTTAAATGTAAATGGATTAAATGCACCAATTAAAAGACACAGACCGTGGATTGTCTGAGGATTATGAAACAAGTACCAACAATATGCTGCCTACAAGAAACTCACTTAACTGATAAAGACAAACTGGCTGAAAGTGAAGGGATGGGAAAAGATATTTCATGCAAATGGAAACCCAAAAGAGCAGGAGTAGCTATACTTATCAGCACCGCACTCTCCCGAGTGAGCCACTGGCCAGCCCCCCTGGAGTAGCTATACTTAGATTAAAATAGTCTTCAAGCCAAGGAGAGTAAAAAAAGATAAGGAAGGTCATTATATAATCACAGATGAAATATATTTTCATCACAGAAATATAAAAAACGATCTTAAAATTTGTATGGAACCACAAAAGATACTGCCATATAACAAATGCAATCTTGAATAAAGAGAACAAAGTTGGAGGCATCACACTTCTTGACTTCAAAATATACTGTAAAGCTATAGTAACCAAAACAGCATGGCACTGGCATAAAGATAGACAAATTGACCAATGAAGTAGAATAGGAGCCCCCAAATAAATCTATCCATTTACAGCCAACTGACTTTCAATAAAGGTACAAAAATATATAATGGGGAAAGGGCAGCTTCTTCAACAAATGATGCTGGGAAAACTGGATATCCACATGCAGAAGACTGAAACTAGATTCCTGTCTCTCACTGTACATGAAAACCCCTATTAGAGGAAAAAGTGACCTATCAAGTTCATAACAGATACTCAGTAACTATTTGTTGAGTAAATGTTTGTTTAATGGTTATAATTACTACTGACAAATATAACTGTTTGAACTGCCAAAGTGCTAGTATTAAATTCTTGCATTACTATAGCATACCTACTCATCTTCTTTCTTTTCTCTCATAAGCTTCGAATCCTGTTAATGAGCCAGAAATTAGGTAGCCTCTAGAATAATCCAAATTAGTTTATCTTTAACCCTGTGATTATTAAAGCCACTTTTGTGAAAAACAATCTGATTTTCCATGTACAGCAAAAGTGTTCATAAATTGTGGATGACCCTAATTTTTCATACAGTTGCAGTTCTTACTGCTCACTAATGTTGATGTTTCAAAGACAATCTTCTACATATTTTGTTAACGTTAGCCACTCTACCTGATACGTATCATACCCGGAGGAACGCCCTGAAGCCGCTTAACTACTGTTGACCTAAAATAGAAACTGAGGCCAAATATTTATAGCAAGGAGTTTATTTGAGTGTATATGAGTATAAGAATTCCTGTCCTGGAAGACACACAGCTGAGTTGCCTCAGAACGAGGCAACTCCTTACTTCCAAAGAGGTCAGCAGTATTCAGCATTTTACAATCACACAAAGGGGGAGAGAATGAAAGGGGAGAGAAGAGGACTTTCCCCTTTAATCACTACATCAGTTTTTCTATTGGTTGTACATGCTGTATATATTTGGGATTGTTACAAAGTTAACATCTTAAATACAGGGATTTAGGGTATGGGTTACAAGAAGCATTCTGTTATTTTATTACTTTTCTGGTGCCAGTATGTCTGCCTCTAAGTTAAAAAGATCTGATGATGTTTTCCAGGACATGGGACATGACTGCTGACTCCTCCCAAGTTTCCCAAGGCACTACAATCCGGCTGACCTGGTCAGAGCAGATTTTTTTAGTTATCACTTCTCAGAAGTGAAACCCATCTAGAAACATCTGGATGTCTGAATTTTTAAATTGAAATCTAAATGTTTGAGTGACATAAACTGTCAAACTTAAATGGACTTCTTAAGCCCAAGGAAGTTAATTAGCTATTTTAAGGAAATGTATGTTAAAAACTGACAAAAAGACTTTAAAGATTTACTCTTGTAGACAGATCTTTTACATTCATGTTCACAAAATATCAAACCATATTACTGCAATTTTTCTCTAAATTTTTTTCTCAGGAATAGTAAATAAATGTGCATTATGAATACTTACTAATAACTGATAACTAAAGGGCAGCTGTTTTGAAGAATTTTACATACAATTAATAAAATTTAAAATGCACATCAGGTTGTAAATTACATCAATGAAACTTTCATTGTGATTTCTTTCCACTTTAGTCCATTAAAATGTATTCAATTAATGTTTTACATATTTTAGTGGCTTATTTCAATTGAATGTGATCCAGAGGCAGCAAGGGCAGAGATATTAGACATTAATCTCACTATAAAAAGACAGTAAAAACGGGATATAAATGCTGATGATCATATGCACTCAGTACATACTAAATTTTTTAACAGTACTTCTTCCCTAGAAACTTGTTTAAATTTTGGTGAAAAAAAAATGTCAGTCTACAATGGCTAAGATAATTGGTTTATGCATCAATCTTTCATTTAAAATAGCCCTGAGGGGAGTCAAGGCTAGTCAACCCTCAAGTCCATTCAACTGATCAATTATTGAGTGCTCACTTCCTCCCAGGTTTGGAGTCGAGCATTGCAAAGGATACAAAATGAGTAAGACACTGTCCACCCTCATGAACTTTATAGTCAACTAAGGGGAAATTACTATGATACAAGCTCCAGTACAAATTTAAATAAATGTGTTACTTAAAATAACAGACTGTAGCAAATTTTGTCTTCTAAGAGGGTTGTTGTAATTCACATTGCTGAGAAAATAAGTTGCTGTAAAGCTTACTTTCACTGATAGAGGTTAGAGGTGAAGAGGAACAAGAAAAAAAAAAAAACAGGAAAAAAGAAAAAAGGCATATTTGAAAGCCTCAGTCCAGTCTTCCATGCTGTCCAAGGGTCAGAGAGGAAGGTCCTTTTTTCAGCAGAACACATTAATGAGGCTTTGGATTTTGGACTAGAAAGCTAAACAGCTCTGCATAGCAAAGGAAGAAACTGGAGGTTCTGGTTTCTGAGGCGCAGCACCTTGGAAAACAGGGAGACGTGAAGACGGTGCCAGGCAGCACCAGGTGGAAGGCTGGAGCTGTGGGCCAGGGGTCTAGAGGCAGGGCAGCTGGAGGGACTTTGGGACAGAACACTTCATATTCCATTGTAAGCTGCTTGCTTTGCTCTAGCGGAAACTGCCTTCATCACTAAATCTTTGGTAAAGTCTGACATTCACCACATATGCCCAATGTTAGAGTTTTTTGGGGGCCGGGGGGAGAAGAGGTAGTTATAGGAAGTGAATTAAAGAAATGAAACTCTTCCATGCCTATTTTGGGGAGAAATGGTTGAAATCCATGAAATATGAGAAGTAATTGGGATTAGAAAACTCAGAACCCTCAGAGAGCATGAGAACGTACATCTCAAGATTTTGCAAAAATATGAGGAAGAGCATTGGACTTCCTAGAGGATGTGGAATGGTGAACTTGAATAGTTTTTATCAAATGTCACAGGTGAGGATGACATTTGCATTACATAAGGTGGCATGAGATAACTGTCCTAAAAGAGGTTCAAAGTGCTGGAGGACTCCCAGGAGGGGCCTGTGACACTGAGAGGGATATGACAGACACTGGGGGGAATGGAAGGAAGGAAGAAAAGCAGGGCAGGGCATATTTCCTACGTTCATTTCTTCTCAAATCCTTTTGCAATGAGGAAGGATGTTTAAATGAGACACAACAGATACAAATTTACAGTTAGATGGGAGGAGTAAGTTCTGATGCTCTATTGCACAGTAGGGTGACTATAGTTAACAATAACGTATTGTGTATTTCAAAATATCTAGAAGTGTGGATTCCGAAATTTATCTGCCACAAAGAAATAATAAATCTTTGAGGTGATGGATTTGCTACATACCCTGATTTGATCTTTAGACTATGTATGCATGTATAGAAACATCACATTGTATCCCATAAATGTGTGCAATTATTTTTTCAATTAAAAATACAATAAAACTTTTAAAAATTAAATTAAAAACATTTAAAGAAGAGACACAATTTTATCTCATTCTTACAGCAACCCTGCAAGTAGGTTTTTATTATAATTTATTTTAGATTAGGAAACTGAGGCTCATTCCTGTTTTCCAAGAACACACAGTCAGGACTAGAGCCAGCCTGAATGACTGGGTCACCTCTGCTGTGTACACACACAGAGCTTTATGCAGGAGCGGGCATTGAAGTTAGGCCTCAGATTTTAGTGGGCAAAGATATGGTGGGAGGGGAGGACCCATCAGGCAGAGGAAACAATCTGAGAGCAAAAGCAAGAAGGCAAGACAGCACTAAATAAACATTTACAGAACAAAACTGATCTTCGTCCTGTCCTCTCAACTTGCTTGTGCAGGAACAGCATGCAGTTCAATTCAGCGGATGCATGGTTTTCACAGATGGTATCAGAGGGTCACAAATCTGGAAGGTAGTAGAAGCCAAGTTGCAGAAGGTTTTAATAAGCATGATGAAAAGTTTATACTCAATTTAATAGACCAGGAGGACACTGTCAGGCTGGATCACAGACCCCTCTGCCCTATCCTGTGCAGGTCGTGAGTCAGGAAGTAGAAAAAAGTTTCTGGCAGCCGGTAACAGGATAGATGTGCTTTATTCCAACGCGAGCTCTGCCACCAGCGGTTCAGAGCTGCTGTCTTCCATAGCGAAAGTACACAATAGCGGCAGTGAGCCAAGCAGTATAGGCGTGCACGAGCAGTTACACCACTCTTCTATAACTTGTTTATAATGGATGTGCTGAATCAAACCCAGCCGGATATGAGGCGAGGGGGCCTGACTATACTGACTCCATTTTCCTCACAGGCACACTGAAGGTTTTGAGCAGGAAGGTAACATGATTAAAAGTGTACTTTCAGAAAATTAATACAGCACTGAGGTGGAGAACATTTGAGCATAGCATGTCGAACTTAACATAGTGCAGAATCTGGTTTTATAAGTCTGAAATGCTGCATGTCTAAAAAGCTCCCTAGAAATTCTGACACAGGGAGGCTGGGGTGGGCTCCGAAGACTTAAGTTTAGAGCTGTGAGGATGTCCTTTGTTTAGGGACTCAGGGCAGGAACAGGGGCCAGTGAAGGAGTTAGAGAGGAAATAGCAATGGGGGAAGCACAGAGGTAGTTCTTTGTCACATCTCTTGATACAGGAAAGGATCTGAGCTTGTGCACTGTTCTGTCCCTTTGTGGCATTTCTGTACTACTCTTGAGTGTTTTCTGGTCATCCCACTCCTGTCCAAGGGGTGATTAAAGGAAGTTGAGGGTGTATGTCTCTAGCCTCACCTAGAATCCCCTCTGAAGGGGAGGAATCCCATCAGCTTGGCAGTATTCACCAAATCCTGCAGAGAGCATTACGTGTGCTTGCTGGGAGTCTGACCCATGATTGACTCTGCTTCCTATTCTGGTTCCTCCCCTCCATCCCCAGTCCTGGACATCTGATCCAGACTATAATGAAGGGATGGAGTACATATCAGTTTTGTTCTCCAAATGTTTATTTAGTGCTCTTTCTGTTTGCTGGGCATACAAAATATACCTTCTCTACCAGGCCTGAAACCTCCTGTTTAGAACTCCAATTCTGAACTGCTTCAGCTGGGCTTCTTTTGGACTCAGCCTTAGAAAATCACTCCTTTCCCAAGACACATGTTTTCTGCATCCCCCTGCCTGCTGCTTGCACCCTTCATCCACTCTGAGGGTTCATATTCACCCACTTTCTGATCTCCAGCAACCTGGATTTCAAGTGGGTGGTATGCCTGAGCCACTTACTCTCCTTGTTGGGGATTGGTGACAATGCTGAGTGTTATAGAGAGCTGCAAGACAATGAGAACTGAGAACAGGCCATTGTGTTTGCCAATTGGGAGTCACTAGTGATGAGAGAAGTTTTAGTAAAAGGTGAAGCCAGAAACCAGATTATAAGTAGTGAAATAAGTGCTAGGTAGTGAGGGATACAAGCAGCAAATTGAAAGTGTTCTTTGAAGAAATTTGTTGTGAAAAAGAGGAAACAGAAGCTTGAGCAAGCATCAGGATTGAGGGAAAGATTTGTGAATACATTGGAGGCAGAAAGAGAAAACTGTTCCTACAGAGATATGACAGAAAGGAAACCCATTGTTGCTGCTCCCAGGGACATTTGTGTCTTTGAAGGGACTTTTTCTAGCCTGCAGAATAATTTCATTTGGCCTGGACAGTATTTTAAAAACATTTTAATGAGTTGCTTCATTTTTTTAAAAAATAGGAAATTTTGCTTAAAAAAATCCAGATTTCTATCTTCTCCTGAAAAATGGTAAGATCTAGCTACACTGGGTGCACATTCCCACATGTAGCTGAATGGTAGCTAACCTCTTTAAAAGGGACGGTCAACCAGACTTATTTCACTGACCTATATTATCTGCCTGTCTCTACAGGCACTTGATTTTTCAAACTCTATACTTATTTTTTATATTTGTGTGTGTATACATATACAAACACCCATCTATACTAACTGGAATTCCAATTAGTAAATCATGGTGGAAGAGGAGATGTTTTGGGAGGGAAGAGACCTTCCTGAACATCCCTTGAATCTTGCAATGTGGCTGGGCCCCTACCTTGCCTGAGTATAAGATTGTCCTCTGTTCATCCTGAGAAAGTGCCCCTACCAGGGATGCTACGAGTAAGGGAGACTGGGAAGAGACCAGATAGGCCTTTACATTCTGTGGGATAGACTAAAAGACATTAGTGAGCCACTCTAGCTGAAAAGCAGCACAAGTTCTTTCGAAGTCCTTGCAGCAACGGCTGCCATGAACATTCACTGGTTGCTGGTTCTTCAGGCTCATCTAGACCAGTGATTCTCAACCTCAGTGGCAAATAAGAATTACCTGGGAACCTTAAAACATGGTTGTCCCATCTATTTATGGAAGAATGAAACTAGACCCGTGTCTCTCGTCACATTCCAAAATCAACTCAAAAGATTAAAGATTTAAATATAAGACCTGAAACTATAAAACTCCTGAAAGAAAACATAGGGGAAACACTTCAGAATGTTGGACTGGCCAAAGACGTTATGAATAAGACCCCCAAAGAACAGACAACAGCAACAAAAATGAACAAATGAGATTATATGAAACTAAAAAGCTTCTGCACAGCAAAAGAAACAATAGGGTGAAAAGATAACCTAAAGCGTGGGATAAAAATATTTGCAAACTATGCATCTGACTAGGGATTAATATCCAGAATATGTACGGAACTCAAGCAACTTAATAGTAAAAAAAACCAAGTAACCCAATTAAAAAGTGGGCAACGGAGCTGAATAGTCATTTCTGAAAGGAAAATACACAAATGGCCAACAGACACTTGAAAAACTGTTCAACATCACTAAGCATCATGGAAATGCATATCAAAACCACATCAAGATTATCTTCTCACCCCAGTTAGGTTGGCCATTATCAAAAAGACAGACAATAACAAATGCTGGCGAGGATGCAGAGAAAGGGGACCCCACCTACTGTAAATTAGTGCAGCCATTGTGGAAAACAGTATGGAGGTTCCTCAAACAACTACAGACAGAACTGCCATATCCAGCAATCCCACTGCTGGGTATGTACCCAAGGGAATAGAAATCATCATGTTCCAGGGGTACCCGCATTCTCATGTTTATCGCGGCTCTATTTGCAAAAGCCAAGATATGGAACCAACCTAAATGCCCATAAATGGATTACTGGATAAGGAAAATGTGGTATATATACACAACAGAATACTAATCTGCCTTAAAAAAAGAATGAGATTCTGCCATTCGCAGCAACACGGATGAGCTTGGAGGACATTATGTTAAGTGAAATAAGCCAGACACAGAAAGAAATACCGCATGTATCACTTGTAAGTGAGAGCTGAAAAAGAAGGAAAGAAAGGAAGAACAATTACAATAATTACTGTAATTCATGAATTTTCAAAGGAAGAGAATAAAACTGAGGCCACCAGAGGTGGGAAAGAGGGAGAGGGAAGGGTGTTAGCGAGAAATTGGCAAAGAGCCACAAAAAATGATTACATTGTGTCATGTTAAATATACTAATTATATTCAATATTACACTAAGGAGGAGGAAGAAGAGAGAGAAACTGCATTGTCTTATGAAAGATGGCAGTACTTTGGTCTTATCTTTTCTAAGTCCAAGGTCACTTGCATGCATTTTGTTTTCTACCCCTGGATGTCTGTGAGAACTTCTGTTGTAATCTGTCAGTAACGCAATTACTGGAGCTAGTTTAATATGTTTCTATTTCTTATAACTGAAGAACTTTGTTGAGGACATTGTTTCCAATCTGGGAGTTACAGAAGAGAAAACAAGAAATAATAAACCAAGGTATGGAGCAACGAAAAAAAGAAAAGAGGAAAATACCTTATTGAAAACTCTAGAAATAATGGTGATATATATTGTGTCATAAGCCACTTTAGAAGAGCCCTCTTCTTTATTTGTCAAACAATGGTTCTCCTTCATATGGGAAGGTTGTTTGCTTTAATCAAGCTTTGAGAAAGAGATGCATGAATGAGACTTGGCACATAATGGTTTTCAATAAAAATTTGATGAATGAATAGATGAATGAATGAATGAAAAAGGAGCGATGGGAAAATGTAACACCTTCCTAGAGCAGTCAGATCATCCCTTTTATTCAACAGATTTTTTTCAGCTAAATTATTTTTATTGGCTCTGATTTAGCTTTTAATTATTAATCATCTATTAGTGTTGTCTTTCCATTGCTTCTTTAAAAAAAATTAAATCAAGATATAATATACATACCATAAAATTCACCATTTTAAGGTGTATAATTCAGTGGCTTTTAGGGTATTCACAAAATTATGCAACCTTTACCACTTTCTAATTCTACAACATTTAAAATCACCACAAAAAGGAACCCATGCCCATTAACCATTACTCCTCAGTCCCACCTCTCCTTAGTCTCTGGTAACCACAAATCCACTTGCTTATTCTGTGGATTTGCCTACTCTGAACATTTCATAAAAATAGCATCATATGATGTGGCTTTCTGTTTCTAGCTTCTTTTTATTTATTCAGTGTTTTATATTTTTATTTTACCCAATATTTTTATTTTTATTTTATTTTAAATTAATAAAAATTACATTATTAATCCAAGGATGGCAAAAAAGCAGAGAGAAAAAGATGACAGACTGTAAAATAGGTGGACTAAGTAGAGGATAAAAAATAACATGATAGATATAAACCAAATATATCAATAACTCAATTCAATATACTTAGATTAAATAATCCAAATAAAATTACCAAAATGGGTTAAAAAAAAGAACAGTAGCAAAATTATACTATATGTTGCTCAAAAGGCACACTGTACATGTAAAAATAGAAGTTTCATAATAAAATATAAGAAAAAATCCATATTCTAAAAACCAGAATTAAAAGAAAGGTGGCACAGCTATAACTAATAGACAAAATAGACTTTAAGGAAAAAAGAGGAGCTGGAAATAAAGAGGGTTTTTGTGTGTGTGTGTGTGTGTGTGTGTGCGTTTTTTTTGTTTTGTTTTAGGAAGGAAAAAAACCAGTGTTTTTATTGGAGCATTTATTTGAAGAAACTCTGGAATTTACATGTAAAAACTGAGATAGCAATTTCTTTTGCCCCCTTGACAGATTTAGGAATTATAGAGAAAATAGTAATTATTCTATAATACAAAATATGTGGGTGATATTTTTAGCAACATTGATAATATGAATTAATTTAAAATCATCAAGTTAAAATCTCTACATTAATCATGTCAATTATACAACTAATGCACCAGTTTAATTATAATACAAAATATTTAAAGGGCAAAGCCATTAAATAAATTTAAATGTAGGCATAGACATATATGGGACTATTTCTGTAGAAACTACTGACATGCTTTTTGTCTGAGTTTTAAAATTATACCAAAAGGCTGGTTCTACTGATAATTTCTTTTCTGTAAAATTTTAAAAATCATTTTAGAATAATGCATTTTATATTATTTTTTTAAAAGACTAAGATCATAGAAAATATGTTCTCTGACCACAATAACAGAAGAAAATTTAGAAAACTTACAGATGAGTAGAAATTAAAGAACACTTTCCTAAATAAATGATGGATAAAAAGAAAAAACACAGGGAAATTAGAGAGTACTTTGAGATAAAGATCAAAATGCAACGTATCAACATTTATAGAATGCAGGGCTCATGCAGTTCTTAGAGGAAAATTTATCCTTGTAAATACCTATATTAAAAACCAGAAAAATCTCCTATCGGTCATATAAACTTCCACCTTAAGAAAATAGAAAAAGTAGAGCAAACTCAACCAAAAGCAAATATAAGTAAGAAATAACCAAGATTACAACAGAAATATATGAAATAGGGAGTTAAAAAACAGTAGAGAAAATAAACAAAACCAAAAGTCAAAAGTTGATTCTTTATAAAGATCAACAAAATTTGCAAACTTTTATCTAAACTGACCAAGAAAAAAAAAAGAGACCAAAATTACTAAAATCAGAAATAAAGGAGGGGCATTATTACATTATCATTATGGCTTTTTGTGGTGGTAAGATTTAGCTTCTTTCTCTTGCTTGCATTTTTGTTCTACCAGTGGGTTTTGTTCTTTCTTGGGTATTTGTGGTAGTGATTATCATTTTTCAGTTTCTAGATGCAGGACTTCCTTGAGGATTTCTTGTAGGGCTGGTTGTGTGGTAGTAAATTCCCACAGCTTTTTTTGAATGGAAAATACATTACTTTCCCCTCATTTCTGAAGGATTGCTTTGCTGGATATAGTATTCTTGGCTGGCAGGTTGGGTTTTTTTTTTAGCATTTTGAATATATCATCCCATTTTCTTCTGGCCTCCAGAGTTTCTGTTGAGAAGTCTACCATTGGTCTGATAGGGGCCACCTTATAGGTGACTTGACACTATTCTCTTGTTTCTTTTAAGATTCTCTCTTTGTCTTTGAGCTTTGCAAGTTTGACAAATGTGACTTGGAGAGGATCTTTTTGAGTTGAATATAATGTGTCTTGGACAGCATCTTTTTGGGTTGAATCTATTTGGGGAATCATTGAACTTCCTGGATCTGAAAGTCCATGTCTCTCCATATACCTGGGAAGTTTTCTGTTATTATTTCATTGAATAGGTTTTCCAGGCTTTTTCCTTTCTCCTCCCCTCCTGGAACACCCATGATTCGAATGTTTGGGTGCTTAAGGTTGTCTGCTAGCTCTCTTAGATTTTCTTCAGTTTTTAAAATTCTCTTTTCCTTTTTTTTTTCGTCTACCTGTGTTATTTCAAAAAGACTATCTTCAAGATCAGAAATTCTTTCTTATGCTTGTTCTAGCCTGCTGCTTAAGCTATTTATCATGTTTTTTATTTCATTGAGTGAATTTTTCAGTTCCATGAGTTCTTCTACATTCTTTTTAAGGTATTAAAATCTTTGTAAATTTCCTCCTTCATATCCTCAATATTTTTCTTGTTTCATTATGTTGTCTGAGCCTTCTTATATCTCAGTGAGTTTTCTTAAGATTGATGCTCAGAATTCCTTTTCTGTCATTTCAAGGGTTTCTTGCTCTATAGGATTTGGAATTTGAGAATTACTGTATTCTTTTGGTGGTGTCATACTTTCTTGAGTTTTCATATTTCTAGTATCTCTTAGTTGATGTCTGGTCATCTGGTAGAGCCGTTGCTTCTTCTATTACTTTGGAGTGGGCTTTGAGGAGAGAGATGTCCTCTTTTTCCAGTCTCTGCTGGTGACTCTCTTAGTGTCAATGCAGTCAAGTATCTAGCAGGCCACCTGCGTAGTGGCTGTGGTGTCAAGCTGCATTTTTGGCAGCCATGGCTGTGGTCATGGTTGTAGAGGGCCACCACCTGTGCAGAAATGGTGTTTTTGGTGTGCTCTCTTGCCTGCTTCCCAGCATAGGGGGATGCAGCCTCTAGCTTCTTTTATTTAGCATAATGTTTTTAAGATTCATTTGAATTGTACCAGATATCAGTATTCATTTCTTATGGTTGAATATTATCCCATTATCTAGACATTCTATGTTTTGTTTATCCATTCACCAGTTGGATCATTTCCACCTTTTGGTTATTATGAATAATGCTGCTATGAACATTTAGGTACAAGTTGTTGTGCATATGTATGCTTCTAAAACTCTTGGGTATATAACTAGGAGTTAAAATGCTGGGTCAAAGAATGTAAAATATATGTTTAACTTTTGAGGAACTGCCAAACTGTTCCCCACAGAGGTTGTATCAGTTTACATTCTCACCAGCAATGTATGAGGGTTCAACTTTCTCCACATCCTTGTCAATACGTTACTTTCCATTTTTTAAGTTATAGCCATCATAGTAGGTGTTAAGTGATGTCTTATTGGCTTTTTTTATTTGAAACAATTGATTATATATTTTAGGGTACAAATATAAGTATCAGTATGTGTGTACAAAATGCAGCAATCAAATTAGGATAATTAGTATGCTCATGTTTACAAAATGTAATCAATCTTTGTGACCCTTAACTAATATCTCTCTAACACCTCTCCCCCTCCTGCTTTCCCACCTCTGATAACTGCAATTTTGTTCTCTTTTTTGAAATTTCACTGTATTATCATGAATCTTTCTTTCCTTCTTTCCCTCCCTCCCTTCCTTCCTTCCTTCTCCCACTTAAAGTGAGGACATACAATATTTCTCTTTCTGTGCCTGGCTTATTTCACTTAACATAATGTCCTCCAAGCTTGTCCATGTTACTACGAATGGCAGAATTTCATTCTGTCTTTATGGTAGAATAGTGTTCCATTGTATATATATCCCACTTTTCCTTACCCAGTTTTCTGTGGATGGACATTTAAGTTGGTTCCAACTCTTGGCTATTGTAAATAGAGCTGCAGTGAACATGGGAGTGCAGATATCTCTTTGACATGATGATTTCCATTCCTTTGGGTATATACTCAGCAGTGCAATTGCTGGATAGTATGGCAGTTGTATCTGTAGTTGCTTGAGTAACCTCCATACTGTTTTCCATAATGGCTACAATAATTTGCAGTCCCACCAACAGTGTAGGAGGGTTCCCCTTTCTCCACATCCTTGTCAGCATTTGTCATTCTCTGTCTTTTTGACAACAGCCAGTCTAACTGGGGTGAAATGATATCCCATGTAGTTTTGATTCGCATTTCCCTGATGCTTAGTGATGTTGAGTATTTTTTCATGTGTCTGTTGGACATTTGTATATCTTTCTTTGAAAAATTTCTATTTAGCTCCTTTTCCCATTTTTAATTGGATTACTTGTTTTCTAACTGTTGAGTTGTTTGAGATCTTTGTATACTCTGGATATTAATCCTTTGTCAAATGAGTAGTTCACAAATATTTTCTCTTATTCTGTAGGTTGTCTTTTTGCTTTGTTAATTATTTTGCTGTGCAGAAGCTTTTTAATTTCATATATTCCCATTTGTTTAGTTTTTCTTTTTTTGCCTGGACTTTTGGGGTTTTCTTCATAAAGTTTTTGACAAGTACTACATCCTGAAGTGTTCCTCCTATGTTTTCTTTTAGGAGTTTTATAGCTTCAGGTCTTATATTTAAGTATTTAATCCATTTTGAGTTGATTTTGGTATGTGGTGAGATATAGAGATCTAGTTTCATTCTCCTACATATGAATGTCCATGTTCTCAGCACCATTTATTGAAAAGGCAGTCTTTTTCCTAATGTGTATTACTGTTGCCATTGTCAAAGTTCAGTTGGATGTATGTGGGTTGATTTCTGGGTTCTCTTTTCTGTTCCATTGGTCTGTCTGTTTTTATGCCAGTACCATGCTGTTTTGGTTATTATAGCTTTGTAATATAGTTTGAAGTCAGTGTTATGCCTCTGGCTTTATTTATTTGTTTGTTTGTTTGTTTGTTTGTTTGTTTTGCTCAGGATTGCTTTGGCTATTTGGGGTCTTTTGTTGTTCCATATGAATGCTAGTATTGTTTTTCTATTTCTGGAAGAATGCCATTGGTGTTTTTATGGGGATTGCATAGAACCTGTAGATTGCCTTAGGTACTATGGACATTTTTACAGCATTAATTCTTCCAATCCAAGAGCATGGGATGTCTTTCCATCTTTTTGTGTCCTCTTTAATTTCTTTCAGCAGCGATGTATGGTTCTTGTGAGATCTTTCATCTCCTTGGTTAAATTGATTCTTAGGTATTTTATTTTTTGGTGACTATTGTAAATGAGCTTGCTCTCTTGATTTCTTTTTCTGCTAGTGTGTTATGGGAGTATAACAACACAACTGTTTTTTGTGTGTTGATTTTGTATGCTGCAACTTTACTGAAATTGTTTATCAGCTCTAAGAGTTTTTTGGTAAAGTCTTTAGGTTTTTCTACATACCAGATCATGCTATCTACAAACAGAGACAGTTTGATTTCATCCTTTCCAATCCAGATGCGCTTGATTTCTTTCTCTTGCCTGATTGCTCTGGCTAGTACTTCCAATACTATGTTAAATGGGAGCAGTGAGAGTGGGCAGTCTTGCCTTGTTCCTGTTCTTAAAGGAAAAGCTTTTAGCTTTTCCCCATTCAGGATGATATTGGTAGTGGGTTTGTCAAATATGGCTTTTATTGTGTTGAGATATGTTCCTTCTATACCTAATTTGCTAAGAGTTTTTATTATGAAGGGATGTTGAATTTTGTCAAATGTTTTTTCTGCATCTATTGAGATAATCATATGATTTTTGTCCTTGATTTTGTTGATGTGGTATATCACATTTATTGACTTGCATATATTGAACCATACTTGCACGTCTGGGATGAATCTCACCTGATCATGGTGTATAACTTTTTTGATGTGTTGCTATATTCTGATTGCTAACATTTTGTTGAGGATTTTTGCGTCTATATTCATCAAAGATATTGGCAGGAGTAGCTATTCTTATATTACATAAAATAGACTTTAAACCAAAAACCATGAAAAGAGACAAAGAAGGCTATTATGTAATGATGAAGGGATATATTCAGCAAGAAGACATAATAATCATAATAACCATATACGCACCCAACACCAGATCACACAGGTAAATAAAGCACACAGTATTAGACCTAAAGAAAGAGATAGACCCCAATATGACAACAGTTAGGGACCTGAACACCCCTCCCTCAGCACTGGACAGATCATCTAGTCAATTCAACAGAGAAACAGAGGGCTTAAACTATACGTTAGACCAATTAGACTTGGAAGATATCTACAGAATATTTCATCCAGCAACTACAGAATGTACATTCTTCTCATCAGCATGTGGAATATTCTCCAGGATAGACCACATATTAGGTTACAAATTAAGTCTCAATAAATTTAAAATATTTGAAATTATTTCAAGTATCTTTTCAGACCATAATGGATTAAAACTACACATCAATAACAAGCAAAACTCTGGAAGATATACAAACACATGGAAATTCAACAACACGCTCCTGAATGAACCATGGGCCCAAGAAGAAATTAAACAAGAAATCCTAAAATTTCCTGAAGTTAATGAAAATAAACACATATCATTCTAAAACCTGTGAGATACAGCAAAAACAGCACTGATGGAAGTTTATTGCTATAAATGCTTACATCAAAAGAATAGAAAGATTTCAAATAAATCAACTAATGCTACAACTCAAAGAACTAGAAAAACAAGAACAATCCAACCCCAAAATTAGTAGATGGAAAGAAATAATTAAGATCAGATCAGAACCAAATGAAATAGAGAAACAAAAAATGATATAATCAATAAAACGAAAAGTTGATTTTTTTTGAGAAGATAAACAAAATAGACAAACCATTAGCAAGGCTAACTAAAAAAGGAGAAGACCTTATATGTGTTGGCACCTATAGGTGTTGGCACAACTATATGCCAACAAATTTGAAAACCTGGAGGAAATGGATAAATTTTTCAACACATACAAATTACCAAGAACGAGCCAGGAAGCCGTAGAAAACCTGAACAGACCAGTAACAAGCAACAAGATTGAAGCAGTAATCAGCAGTCTCCCAGCTCCCACACCTCGCTCAGCCAGTGAGCGGCCAGTCTGTATGTGGGATCCGAACCCTCGGCGGGAGCGCCGCCGCGCTTCCCAAGCGGCGCACTGTAGCAGTGCGCCACCGGGCCGGCCCCAATTGTT
This sequence comes from Galeopterus variegatus, assembly GCF_000696425.1. Lineage (NCBI taxonomy): Eukaryota > Metazoa > Chordata > Mammalia > Dermoptera > Cynocephalidae > Galeopterus > Galeopterus variegatus. Next base: position 266,729 of record NW_007726311.1, on the reverse strand, counting down.
AAGTATTTTTATAATGAAAGGGTAATGGATTTTGTCAAATGTTTTTTCTGCATCTAATGAAATGATCATGTGGATTGTCCATTTATTATATTAATATAGTGTATTACATTGATTAATTTTTGTATGTTGAGCCAACTTTGCACTCCTGGGATAAATCTTATTTGCTCATAGTGTATAACCCTTTTTCCATTATTCCTTGAGGGCACAGGTTTTACTTTGAATTCTTTGTATCACCAAAGTATTCAAACAACACCACAATTAGACCAAAAATTAGTGCCCAAGACATGCAATCATCATTATTTATCACTATCATCATAAATATTAACATGAGCACAAGGTGATGACATTCACAACTAGAATGACAGGTCCCAAAGAGAAATCTCATTTTAGGAAATAAGATAAAACTTAGAGACTGTTGGCCATATAGGATTATGACATTTCCCTATGTTCTTGAATAATTTTTACACTCCTGAAATATGCTTTGCTTGCTCAAGTTCCTCTATTCTTTATTTTTAAAAATGTTTTATTTAATAAGGAATATACCCACAGAAAACATTAGTGAATTCTCAAAAATAAAACACCTGTGTAACCAGTACACAGATCAAGAAGCAGAACATTATCAGAACCTCATAAGGGCCATTTGTGCCCCATCTCAGTCACTATCCTCCACTACGCAACAAGGATACCACTATCCTAACTTCTAACAATGCAAATTAGGTTTGCCTGCTTTTAAAATTTCGTGTAAATGAAATAGTAGTTAGGCTGATTTCATTCAACACTGTATTTGTGAGATAAATCATGTTGTTGGTTGTTCATTCTCTTTGGTGGATAATATCCCATTATATGAATATGCCACAATTTATTAATCCATTCTAATGGTATCAAATAGCTCTAGTTTAGAAATATTATGAACAGCACTGTTATGAATATTCTGGCACATGTTTCTTGGTGAATATATGTTCATTTTCTGTTCGGTATATACTCAGGATGGAACTGCTGTCCTAGAGATTCCCTTACAGGACTTTTTCTATTCATTACAATTGAGACAATTACATTTTTAAAATGACTTCTTCAATATTTTGTGAGCCTTTAAATATAATATTATTGTTTTTCTTCTTCCAGGAACATGTAAGTTCTTAAGTAAAATGAGCATGTAATGTCATGCTTTATTCTGGAATTGTTTATAGCTACACTGTTCAGTACGGTAGCTACTAGCTATATGAGACTACTGAGTACCTGAAATGTGCTATAAATGTAAAATACACAATGGGCTTCTAATACTTAGTATAAAACAAAGAATGTGTAATATCATTAATAATTTTAAAATATCCACTACATGTTGAAATGATAGTATTTTGGATATACTTAGTTAATAAAACATATTATTAAAATTAACTTCACCAGTTTCTTTTTTTTGATGTGGCTACTAGAAAATTTTAAATTACATATGTGGCTCATAATCAGGTTTCTATTAGACAGTGCTGCTCTATACTGTGCAATTAAATAAATGGATAAAGATTGTCTTAATATTTTATATGTCCATTACTGTAAGTTCCTTTTGACAAAGATCATGCCTCAGGCTCCTTTGTACCTTCCAGTACTGGCACATTGTTGGACGCACATCCTTGATATTAATAAATACTTTTTAACTGTTTGATAAACCTTATTATTTGCTTTTTAGGATAAACTTCTACATTGTTTACATTGTACATGATAATAATATTCTGAAAAGAACAAGAAAAGATGGCAAAAGTCTGTATGGAAACTGAGAGAGCAGGAATTGATTATGAAAAATATTAGTTGACAAAACTTTTAATATTTCATCAAAAACAACTCTCTTGAATTGTAATTCTTTATAAGCATGAAGTTTATGTTATGCTTAGTGTAGCATATGTGTAAACAAAATATTTTTAAAGAGTGAATTCATTTTTATATTAACACAAACTTTTATTTGTTTAGGTAAATGTAATTTCTTTCTTTTTTTTTTGGCTGGCAGGGTACTGGGAAACACTAATTGCTTAGTGTTAGATGTGGCACATTACAGATTCCTTATTCCTATCACAGGATATTATCTGACTGAAAAATTGTGATTACCACCATAGGCAGAAATAGCTAGGTCCTGCTTGAGGAATTGCTAAATATATTTCTCTTGAATTACAATTTTTACATTATGTAAATTTAAAAAGACATAAAGTATAACTTCTCATCTGTCTTTTGGTGAGAAAAAAATAGATCTCAAAGTATCTTGGGGTCACCTTAAACTTCATTTGACATGAAATGACTTAGATGAATCACACCTTTGTTGAAAATCACAGAGCAGAGAATCATTCAGAGCCACAGCCAAGTGATACATGTTTACTATAAAAGGGTAACTAGAATGCAGTTGGGGAAATGGATGGATCCACTGCAGCCCCAGGGACCCGGACAGTCATATACCCCCGGGAAGCAGGTCTTTGTTGCCCTCTTTCCATCAATGGGGCTTAGCTTCTCTTAGAGTCAGCTTGTACCACTTCTACCTGCCACCCCCACCCCCACCCCCTTCTACTTTATCCTCCTGGTTTCTGCTCACTCAAATGTTTTGCTTAGTGGAAGCTCATTTGGGGCCCTTCTGCCTTGCTCTCTCTCAGCTTCAACCTTCCTATCAGATGGCTGGCTCATTCTCTGTATTCTCCACCTTAAATTTCCAAGGGAGAATCAGATTGGCTTACTAATTATCAGGGTCACTGGTGAGAACTGTTTGTTCCAGGTCACCTCATAGGATGATGACCAGTTTATAGACTGTATGCTCTTGGGTCACATGATCTCTCTTAATTCAATCAGCTGCGGGGGAGGGGGTGGTAGATGACATTTTTTGTAGTTATTTGGGCAACCCCTGTTCTAGGAATAGTTTGGGTCACTTCATTCAGCAGGGCTTCCTTTCCGAAGGGACTTTGGGTAGGGAAAATATAGTAAATTAGAACATGTTCATTTTCATATATACATGTAATGTATATATGTTATTCTTGAAATAAAAATGATACATTTTAAATTACTATATGCCAAAATATGACAAATTAAATGAACAAATTCCTAGAAACATACAATTTATCACTACACAAGAAGGAATAGAATATCTGAATAGCCCTACATCTTTTAAATAAATTGAATTTGTTGTTAAAACTCTCTCTCTCTCTCTCTCTCTCTCTCTCTCACACACACACACACACACACACACACCCCCCAAAATAACAGTGACTAAAATAAAGGGACTGTGAATAAATTGCTTGAATATTAAGTTAAATGTAGGAAATCATGAACGAAGAAGGGAAGAAACCCATACTGACCCAAGATCAAGAACCAGCTTTGTCCAGGTAAAATTTCTTTGCAGCGGAACAAATCTGTTTTCAAGAATGCATTTTGCTTTGCACATCGGACCATTCTCAAGTCACTAGACGTAGGCTCCCGCTCCTGGTATACAGAGCCAATGTCACGTTCTTCCTAGGAGACCTGAGCATTCAGCACGTTGGGGGCGCTTTGTTTCTTACTCTGGGAGAGAAATCCTGGCAGGAAATCAACGCCCAGGATCAGATGCAGGGAAGTGGGGATCACCGGCTTGGAGTCGCGCGGAGGAAAGGTGGCTGTCATCGGAGCTCTGGGTCGGTTTTCCTGGCAGCCCCGGGCGCCCCGCCACCTGTCTGCAGTCTGCCCTCTTCTCGAGCGTCTCCTCCCTCGAGTTTCCTCCTCAGAGGCTTGTCCCTCCCCGGGAGTGTGGGCGGCCCCTTTCCTGAGCACATAAACTCTTACTGTCCCCCCACTCTGCTCCTCCTCCTCCTCCTCC
>NW_007726311.1:247769-262643 GCF_000696425.1 Galeopterus variegatus | reverse complement strand
CTTTTTTTTTTTTTTTTTTTTTTTTACCGCGGTGCAGCATGTCGGCTTTGCACTTGGCCTTGGTTGGGCAGCCAGTTCTGCAAAGCTGGGTGGGGAGGGGCTGGGGGCGAAGGGAGAGGCTGCCCCGAGGAATTCGATGGCCTCAGGGCAGTGGCCTCTGCAGCGCTGGAGGTGGGTGCGGCTCTGTGCGCTCCAGATCTGGGGGTGGGGGACAGTGAGGGGACACGAGGGGTTCATGGAGACCTGGGCAGGGTCCGCCTTCGTCGCCCGGTTTGGGCGCTCGCTGTCGCGGCGCGCCGGGGCGCCCGGGCCGTGGGGAGCCCGGGCCGGTGAGTTGTGGAGACAAAGGCTTCCCGGACGCAACACTTCCCGGGAGCCCGTTGTACCGCCCCGGAACGAGGGGACGATCGCGGCGCTCCCCAGCTCTGCACCGGTGCCGGTGGTGACGTGTGATGGCCTGCAGGACGGAGGGTTTCGGGACCCCTCCCTGGCAGGACCCCAAACTCGGAGCAAAGATGACCAAATATGGAGCGTGCGCGCGCCAGCGGGGAGGGAGGAAGGAACCCAGGCATCCTCCGACCCGCGCCAGCTGCTACTCTATGACTGCGGTGGAAGGCTGGGAAAAGGTGCCCAGTCCTCGTATCTAAAGTTGGCTCCCGATTCCCAGAGGTTCCCACGCCAGTAGGCTCCGTTTCCTTGAGCATTTGAAAATCTCCATGTCTTATCTCCAAACTTTAAAAAACAACCACTGTGAGAGTGTCTTTAAATATATTCTTAGTGTGTATCGGACGGTGGAGCATTTCAGCCTGTGCCCCAGTCCTCAGGCGTTCCGCTCTTTGTGATTCCCACGCACAAAGCCTAATTAGATTCCGTGACAATTAGAGGGCTCGACTAGCATCTGCCGTCGCCTTCCCTTGAACTGCTCTTCCTTTCTTCTGGTTGATCCTGTCACTGACAAGCTCTTTCTTCCCCTTGGACTTGCTCTGCTTAGGGCCCCTCCTCATTGTTCTTGATCTTGCGCACTCCAGTCCCATGCTTTTGTCCCTCTTATAAAATGGACGGGGACTTCCAAAGATTGTGTAACGATGGGCACATCCCCTTTGTTCCTCTCCCCCTTAAATAGTAAAATAAGTAAATAAAGCATGCCGCATTATGTACGCTAGCAATAGTTTCTAAACCTGTTATTTTCCTATTTATAGGGGTCTAGGCAGGGAGCCTTTCTTGCTTTGTAAGTGTTCTGCCTTAGTAAGTACTCAGCATGTAATGTTTCATACAAATACAACTCACTGTTATATTTAGTGCATTTGCATAACAGCAAAAGAAGAAGAGGAAGGGGGAAGAAGGGCCAGAATGATGTGGTAGAAGCAGCATTCATTCTGTGGAGTTAATCCCTGCGAGTCTGTTTTATTATCCACAAAATGGGGATAAATAATAAATACTTTGCAAGGTTCTTAGAATTACATGAATCAACATGGCAAAGCAACCTGATGTACAATTAATTATAAAAAAATTGCTGGTTACCTTCCCTTCTTAAAATTGGATGAGCACACATCTGCCTAATAGAATGCAGGTATGCACACTATACAGAATAGAAGAATTTCCTCTTTGATTCTCATTATTAAAGGAGAGCTAGATCTGAAGATCTGGTGGTGAGTGGAAGGAGTAGAGAATGGTTTTACAGAGCTAAATTATCAGGGTGGGAGGAATCAGAGTATCTGAGAATTGGAGAGATCTTTAATCTCCTTGGACATTTCATTCTCTCTTCTGTCCAGTGCAAGCTAATTTCCTTATCATCCCTCACAGATCCTTACTACTTCTGAATGTATGCTTCCAGGAATAGGGTGCAAACCTTATTTATTGTTAGGCACTTTTGATTGTAAGAGAATGTTTTTGTCTTTTTTTTACTTTTGTATTAAACTTGGTGTGGGCCCTGCTCAGTTAGAGAATTTTTTAAACATGGCTCCCAAATCTGTCTCTTTTTTTAAACATCTGTTCGTTCTACCCAATAGAGCAATACAAAACAAGATTATTTACATAAGTACATTAAAAGAGCTTTAGTTTTTTAAAAATAGTGGCAGATCTGAGCTACCTTTATAGGTCAAGATTCTTTAGAGTACAGGTGATAGAAACTCAATCAAACCAGCATAAAAAAAACAGGAAATATATTATTGGCTTGTTTAACTGGAATGTCCAGTGACATTCATGTACGGGCTCAATCATTGTTATATGGCTGGCTTTTTCTTGGTATAAGTTTTTCTTTGCAGACTCTTTCCACGCAGTGACCATTTTCTTTCTTTTTTTTTTTTTTTCCTTTTTGTCTTTTTTCATGACCGGCAACGGATCGCAACCCTCAGTGTCGCGCCCGTACCGGACCGGGACCGGCAACGGGATCGCAACCCTTGGTGTTGCGCCCGCACTTCACTCAGCCAGTGAGTGGCCGGTCTGTATGTGGGATCCAAACCCTCTGTGGGAGCAGAGGAAAGCTGCCACGCTCCCAAGCAGCGCACAGTAGCAGTGCGCCACCAGGCCGGCCCATTTTCATCAAGGGCTGTAAACTTAGACCCCAGTGGAAGGAGAGTGTCATTTTACTAAAAGTTTTAGCAAAATCTGAGGGCTAACCCTTACTGATCTGGATGGGATCACCTACCTTTTGCCTCAGACCAATAATTCTGGGCCTGAATCACTTCTGGAGCCCAGATGAGGCTCTACCCAAGATACATGGGTTTAGAGTAAGGAAAGAAAGGCTCTTTCCAAACAAAAATTAAACTGGTGGTGCCAGAATGGGGAACCAGTGTTAGGCAGTTAAAAACAGCAGCTATTCACCACACTGACATTAACAGCTTTTTTTCTACCATTATTCTCACAGCATGGTTTTCAGGCCTTAAGTGTAGTGGCTGTGTCCTCTTGAGTATTTTGTGCCTTTTTAGTATCTCTTCAACTATGTCTTGAATTCTTGAATTGCATATGATGTTATAGATGTGATTTCACCAACACAAAGTTCCCAATATTTGGACACTATAATCTTTGATATTTTTGTGTAGATATGTTTCATTGAAGATTTTGCATTTTATTGCAATACAAGGTCCTTACATTATAATATTTACACAAATAATGTAGCAGATGGTAGAGGCACTTTTAATTATTAGCTGATAGAAAATCTGGTGTCCCAATCAATATCATTTAAACAGGTGGTATATAGTCGTAGATGTCACTCTTGTTTTTAAAAGCTACCAGCAATTAGTTACAATCCATCTGGTTAAAGTTATTTCTTCCAAATTGTCAACCCAAAGGAAACCATACACACAACCCCACTTTCTCACTGCTTTACTTGATTTGAAGAACTTATGATGTGAAAACAGACTGAATGGATGCATATTCTGCCCAGTTGCTCATACTTTCTGACCCTGCTGCAGGTATAGTCCCATCCCCTCTCATGCCTTTGATTGTTCTTTTCAGTCCATGAAACCAAAATTTATTTAACTTCTGCACTTGGGTGCCAGAAGTGGTATATAGCAGGGAGCAGGTCAGTCAGATCCCTGCAGAGAGGTGCTTACAATCAGGTGGTGAAAGCTAATAAAGCCATGATACCAATCAAGTGGAATGAAGAAGGGCACAGCATCCTATGGGAACACACAGTGGGGGAGTTCTTCTAATCCAAGCCTGCCTGGAGGAAGTTATATCTAAGCTGGGACTGGATGTGTGGGAGTTAGCCCCAAGAAAGAGGAATAGTGAGAGTGTGAGTCAAAGTCAAAGAAACAGTATGTGTGAAGGCTGTAGGTGAGGGGCACTTGGGGAATAAAAAGAAGCCCCATGTATCTGTAGCCTAGTGTTCAAGAGAGGAGGAGGCTGGAACGGTGGGCAGAACCCAGCACATGGAGGACTTGGTGAGCCACGGTAAGTCTCAGCTCCTGTTACGTTCTGAACTCCTCCTTATCCGAAGATGAATGGTCTACACCACCAGCTCTTCACTGCAGTCAGATTTACTGGGCACTGCCCAGAGAAGGACATGGTGCCCCTGCATGTGACCCAGAAGTTTTCACTGCATTGACCTGAGGGTATTAAAATTGCCTTTGTATCTGTCTGCCTCTCCCACTAGACTGGAGGCTCCTAAAAAGCAGGGAGTATGTCACTTTATCTTGGTGTCCTCCTAGCTCAGGGCCTGCCTCAAACGTGCTACAGTTTTCTCCTTGCTTCCATGCTTTTGCTTATGTCCTTCCTCAGAAACACCCTTTCCCACTTGCCTGCCTGGCCCACTCTTCCCAGTGACCTCCACAAAGCTTCCTGTAGATTCTTTCTTTGTGTTCCTATAATGCCTTGGACCCACCTCTCAAAGAGTGCTGTCACATTGCTATTCATTCCAGGCCTTTCTTTGCCTTTGGAAGGTGAGCTCCTTAAGGGCAGATCCTGTAGTACTCACCTTTTGTATTTTTGGTACCTTTCAGGGCACCATGAAGAGGGCCTGCTTAGAGTTAATAGTGGGTGCAAAGAGAACGGCGGCCTTCTCGCCGGCAGACTGAGAACAGGAGTGGGGGCAGCTGAGAGGGGCAGTTATAGAGGCAGAGGGAAAATGGGGATACTTTAGTGCCATATATATCAGCGAAGTATTTTTAGGAAGAAAGAGTAAATTAATAGGGAAAAATGCTACATGAAAAAAGAAAGGACCCTTGGATTTGGACGTGCTTACTGGAATGTCGAAATGATAATAATAAAGGATTTTTCTTTCTCAGACAGCAATGAATGTGGATCATGAGGTTAACCTCTTAGTGGAGGAAATACATCGTTTGGGTTCAAAAAGTAAGTATTCTAACCCAGGTAGAGTATTTACCTCAGAGAAAGCAGGACTGGCATTCTGAAGAAATCTGTGAAGGTGGTAACTGCCCTTAGCCATGAGGTGACATCTGGAGACATAGAGCTACTAGGGTATTGTGATTCTGATGCAAAGAAAGGTTTTCATATTTCATTATCCTTCGAATGGAAAGAAAATTGCTGGGCTTCTTTCATCTGGCTGCGTTGAAATCTAGTAATTGAATTGTGTTCCGATTTTTATTTGTCACACTGTTAAAATTCCTGTTTTCTGCTGTATGCCGCCATCATTTTACAAACTTCCAAATGACTAGGGACTTAGATTGAAATTATGCTAAATTGTCCTTATTTTTCTCCAAATTCTTGTGTTTTGTATAATCAAGTATTTATGTATCTCTAACTGAAAATAAACCATACTTTAGGTTGTTTTTTAAGTCATCTTTTTCTTCAGCAACAACTAGGCAGGTACGGTGAAGACAGTGACATGTAAAACTGGTAGTATTAATGTATTGTTCCTAAGTTGTAGTGAGAGTTACTATTAGTCTCGTAGCTGTAGGTGTTTGGTACATCTCAGACAGGATATGCAAGAATTTGGGGAGCATTTTGAAAATAATAACAAGAGACATATTCAGCAACAACTAGGATAATGGAACTCAAAGTTTTAAAATTACATCACGTAAGTGAAAAACAGCTTTAAAAATAGCTTGATTGGGCCGGCCCGGTGGCGCACTGCTACAGTGCGCCGCTTGGGAAGCGCGGTGGCGCTCCCGCCGAGGGTTCGGATCCCACATACAGACCGGTTCCTGCTCACTGGCTGAGCGAGGTGCGGGTGCGACACCAAGGGTTGCGATCCCGTTGCCGGTCCCGGTCCGGTACGGGCGCGACACTGAGGGTTGCGATCCATTGCTGGACACGAAAAAAGACAAAAAAGGAAAAAAAAAATAGCTTGATTCTTCTTACCTAAAGCTTTGTCTGCTTATGAATCACAAACGCTTTGACATAATTGGAAACACTTTGAAAATTCCAGTAAGTCATTAATTTCAAATGTCTCCTGCATTAGTTTTCTATTCCTGCTGTAACAGATTGCCGCAGACTTAGTGACGTAAAACAACACATTTTATATCTTAGCAGTTCTGTAGATCAGGAGTCTAACAAGGGTCTCGCTGGGCTAAGATCAAGGTGTTGGCAGGGTATGTTCCTTTCTGTAGGTTCAAGAGGAAAATCCGTTTCCTTGCCTTTTTCCAGCTTCTAGAGGCTGCCCGCATTCCTTGGCTCATGATCCCTTTTCTCTGTCTTCAAAACTCGCTACCAGTAGCTGGCTGAGTCCTCACATCACATAACTCTGTCTTCTATTTCTGCCTTCTCTCCCATTTTTAAGGATCCTTGTGATTATATTGAGCTCACCCAGACAATCTAGAATGTCACGTTCTTCCTAGGAGACCTGAGCATTCAGCACGTTGGGGGCGCTTTGTTTCTTACTCTGGGAGAGAAATCCTGGCAGGAAATCAACGCCCAGGATCAGATGCAGGGAAGTGGGGATCACCAGCTTGGAGTCGCGCGGAGGAAAGGTGGCTGTCATCGGAGCTCTGGGTCGGTTTTCCTGGCAGCCCCGGGCGCCCCGCCACCTGTCTGCAGTCTGCCCTCTTCTCGAGCGTCTCCTCCCTCGAGTTTCCTCCTCAGAGGCTTGTCCCTCCCCGGGAGTGTGGGCGGCCCCTTTCCTGAGCACATAAACTCTTACTGTCCCCCCACTCTGCTCCTCCTCCTCCTCCTCCACACCAGTCTTCCTCTTCGCCTCAGCCACTTGCTTCCTCAGCCTCTTCCTCCCCAGTGCACTGAAGAAGATAACCGGGTTCTCCCCATTACAGGGTCCTTAATTTAATCACATCTGAAAAGTCCCTTTTGCCACGTATGGTAACATAGTCACAGGTTCTGGGGATGAGTACGTGGATATTTTTGGAGCAGTTATTCTTCCTTTTACCTCCTCTTTTGGGTCTTCTTTAGTTACTTCATTTCTACCTCGAACCTGAGTCATCATTACTGAAATATACCAAGAAAAGATAAATGAGGCATATACAAGTTGGTATGGACTCAGCAACCAAATGAGTTTAATCATATAGTCAGGTAATATTTGTTAAGCATCTGTCAATGCCAAGTACTGTGTAAGTACAAGTGATATAAAATGTCACTCAAGGATCTTACTGTTTAGTTGATGAAAATACATTAAAACTCGTGAGGAAATTATCAAAAAAAATGGTATGCTAAACTGTGAAATGCTGACATTCAATTCACTATGGTCCCAGTGAAATAGATTCTTGAAATCTGTAGTAGTTGGGGGCACTTAATTAAGCCTTGAATCTCAGGTAGGACTTTGAAGTATAGGGCCGGTCAGTTTAGGGAGAAATGCATGAATTGAATTTGGAATGGGAATAAGTCTGATATTTGCAGGGAACACTGAGAAGATATTGAAGAATGTAATTTATTTAGTTTCCCAGTCAAACAAATGAGCAATCTTTCCGATCCCCATTTTTCTCCCACCCACTTCACCATACCCACTTGATGGGAGTTGGGCGAGTCTTATTTTCAACAGTAGTGCCCCTATTGGTGTTCCTCCTCCCATATTCCCGATTTCTCCTGAGCTCAGTGAGGTCAGATTACTCTTGGCAGTAGTACTATTGCTTGGATTGTTAAAGGCATTAAGGCATATTTCCAGAGATTTGTAGGCTTTACTTCTCTTTATCCATGTCAGCCTAGTGCTGATTGGTCAGATTCAATTGGTTTTAAAATTCTATTTACATCCCTAGAAGAGTCAGTATTTTACTAGAGCATACTGAAACTCCACTTGAAAATTAGCAGCTTTATGATTTGGAAGACTATAAGACAGTTTTAACTTTTATAAGTTTAAAATACTTTGAATTTTACAGCTTCACCAGGACACCTTGACTTTCTTGTGCCTGGTAAAAGATGATTTATTGAATTGGAGAGCATATATGTAGATATGCTATTTTCCGACACATTATGGTTCATTAAATTGTCTGCAGTAATTTTGACTAATCTATATGTGATGTGTGAGCTCAAGCTGGAAATTGATGAATTTAGTTTTTTCTGGTTCTTTTTAGGTCCTATTTTTGATTCAGTGAAAAAAGATTAAGTGGAGAAAGATTATTGGAGATTTAAATTCTTTCATTCAGCCAATACTTTTTGAGTGCTCCTTTGTGCACAAGTGCTGGAGATGGAAAAATAAGCAAAATTCCATCTCAGTCCTTGAGGTCCTCTTTAGGTAGCTGGAAGACAGACAAACTGGAAGTGTTTATTAGGAAGTGGTTAAGAGCGTGGTTTCTGGAGTCACACACTCTGGGAATGAATCCCTGTTCTCCTATGTACTTGCTGTGTGACCTTCAGCACGTTACCAAACTTTTCTGTGCCTTGGTTTCCTTATTTGTATAATAGTAATAATACTCACTTTTTTCACATTTTAAAATCTCTAAAACAAGGATTTATCTTATAATTCATAGTGTGTTATAGTTAAAGTGACAGTTTACTTGAGATATAAAATAATGGTATTTCTTGCAACCAATTGTGTTTTATCTTCAATGAAATGAGGATTAAGTGAATTTTAATGACTGTAAAATGCATTGAACAGTTTTAGGAACATAGCAAGTACTCAGTAAATGTTAGCTATTGTTACTATAATTGATGGTGAGTGCTTTGATAGATATTCAGTTTTATAAGAAGAGTTATTAATTCAAATGAGGGAATCATGGAGGACTTCTCAGGGGAAGTGACATTTAAGTCCGTTCTTAGAAGTAAGAGAATTTAGCTGGGGAAGGGGGCCTGAAATGCTGGGCAGATGGCCCAATATGGGCAAAATTATGAAGGCAGGATATCTTATGTCACCTTGGGCAACAGCAAGCACTTCATTATGACTGGATCAAAAGGTACATGGAGTGACATGGAAGACCAGGCAAGTGGTGGATGCCAGGGCCTGAGGATGAAGGGCTTTATCTGTGAGGCCACAGACTTCACTTTATTTTGACGGTGATAGGGAGCCATAAAAGATTAAATCAGGTTTGCATCTTATTTGTAAAGTTTCTTCTGTATTTTTTATTCCACACCAATGTGGAGTATATATTGGGAGGCAAACATGGAGAAAAGGAGGCTGGTAAAGAGTTATCTGTCACCAGCTTGCAGTTATCCCAGTGAGAAACAATTAGGGCCTGAATCAGGGAATTGATTGTCGTTGGAGAGGAGAGGCTAGAGCTACAGAAGACACAAGAAGGTGGAATCAACTGGACATTTGTCAGATTGACAGGTGGGGGGGCAGGAGAACTCCAAGATCACACCAGGGTTCTGCCTTCGGTGCCTTAAAATAATTTAACCTAAATTGAGCGCTCTGTAAAAGGCTTTTGTATTTGGTAATTTGGGCATGCTATAAAAGGCTTTGCCTGTATTATATCTGTAATTCCTGCAATGACCGTGGGAGGGGTATTTTACCCTCATTTGATGGGTGAGGTAACTTTGAAGCTCAGAGAGCTTGAAGGACTTGCTCGAGGTTACCCAGCAGCTCCACTTGTATCTGTAATCAGTGAAAGATTCCCTGTGCAGACAGACAGTTGTGCTGCTGGAAGTTTAAAAATCAAAGAGGTACGTCTTTGCTTTCCAGGCCAAGCATGGTCAGATTCTGTGTTTTTTTCACTTTACAAACTTTCTTCATTCTCATCTTAGTTAATTTACTTCAGGTGAGTAAATCACTCACTCATGTCATTGTTCCCCCAGACACCTAACTTGTTTTTACCTGTGCCTCTGGCTTGGCACACTTTCCCCATTTCTCTCACTCATAACAGAGCCTGGCATCACCACCTGGGTGTTCAGCCTGTGCTGGGCACCATGCTGTGAGCTTTACACCTATGTCCCCCAACAGCACTGAGAGCAAGGTATTAAGATCCCCAGTTTATAGAGGAGGAAACCAAGCCTTAGGGAGCTTAAGCAAGTGCCCAAGGTCAAACTAGTAGGTAGCAGAGAGTTCAACTCAGCACGTTCAGATTTTAAAAAAGCTTCGTGTTATATTCTCCTTTAAAGGCCAGAATAAGTAACACTTCTTCCAGGAAGTCTTCCTTATCATTCTAGCCCAAAGTCATCTTGCCCTCCTCCAAAACTGTAGGACCTGTTGTCTTAGCTGCTCATTTGATATCTAATCACATGCTGCTTTATACTGTTGCTTTACTTTCTGTGTGCACATTTCTAATTTCATCATGGGAATTGAAGCCATTTCTTTGAAAGTGAGAACATGATTCTATACTCCCTTATATCTGCTGCTAGTGCATAGCACAGTGCTGTGTTTGTGGTAGGTGTTTACTAAGCATCAGGCTGGAATTTCTAGCTGGGGAGCATGGAAACTCAGAAACCTTGGTAAAGGAATGGTCCTCCCCTCATTGTGACAGCCATGTTCTTGACGGTGGGTGCAGCTTTGGGAGGGAAGAACTTACAGCAGTGGGTAGGAAGGAGTCAGGGTTTCAGCCAGGTAGATCAAAGGAGTCAACCATCAGTGGTTGATTACCCTTATCTCCAAGTTTCCAGTTGTTTAATTTTTAACAGCAGGTCTACTTTTTGTCTCCCTTAATTTTTCATGTCTATTTTAACAACTGGCCTCCAGACAAAATAATCTAAGGTTCTTGTTAAATACAGATTTCTGGGTGTACCACCAGGAATTCCGATTCAGTAGTCACGATGACTGAGGAATATGCATTTTTAAGGCCTCCACTCCCACCCTGGGGATTCTATGTTTAGAACGCACTTAGAGAAATACTGCTATTGATCCTTGGTTCTCTTTTATTTGTTATTTTTATTAATTTGACAACTAACATAACAATTAAAAAACCAAAATTGAGAGACAGGGAGAAATTCATCTACAATATTAGCACTGTAGCACATTTGCCTTTTGTAAATGTTTCTTGGTTCTCTTTCAGTCTTTGTGTAGATAATGCTAAGACTGGGAAGTGTACAATGCATTGTATTTATTCCACCGCTTTTTGGATCTGGGAAGAAGCTACATTGCATTTATGACTGTAAAGTGTTAAAACTGTAATCTCAGTTAGTCTGTATGATGTTAGTTGTTAGATGTATGTTAAAGATTTTGTGAATCTGCCATACATGGGGGTAAGAAACAGGCTTTGCATTTGCTAACATTGTATTTTCTCAAATTAGATGCTGATGGAAAGTTAAGTGTGAAATTTGGGGTCCTCTTCCGAGATGACAAATGTGCCAACCTCTTTGAAGCATTGGTAGGAACTCTCAAAGCTGCAAAACGAAGGAAGATTGTTACGTACCCAGGAGAGCTACTTTTGCAAGGTGTTCATGATGATGTTGACATTATTTTGCTGCAAGATTAATGTGGTTTACATATCTTTGTGTATTGCTATTTTTTGTTTCTGGTAAACTGGAATGTTAAATCAGAGGACAAACATATGAGCATACTTAATGTATTTTTATAGAACTTTGTAAACAAAAGGAGATTCATATTTTAGAAGTCTGTCCTTTTTTATATCATGAAAGAAAATTTATGTATTACACTGAATGAACAAAACTTATTATTTTTCTCAGGAATCTCTCTGGGAACTGTAGGCAATGAGGCTTTCTTTGGTGGGGTAGGGAAGTGTTTGTTTCATAAATTATTCTTAGACACTTTCTAGAGATATTTGTCATTCTGTGAAAGCAAGAAGCAACTGAAGACCGACTCCCCACAAGGAATATTACAATGTTTATGTAATAAAGACATGCAACTGTCTTAAAATTGTGTATTGCCTTATTTTGTTATTTATGTGCCTCTCAGAATTGAGTATTTTCATGTAGATTAGGTAACTGCCAGTAAAAGTAATCTTAATTTGAAAAAATTTATCTTAAAACTACAGAATAAAAAAAATTGGGGTGGTTGGTGTTGTGGTTGGATCCTATAAAAAATATTTGTTTTGATGGTGATTGTGTACTTACTGCTGAACTAGGGGACATGTCAAAAAATGTAACCTAAAAACTTCACTTTCTAGTTGGATTAGTTAGATCTACCTGAAACAATATGGATTGTCTATAGTTGCATACTGCAGCCTGTAGTAAAGAATTGAAAATGATTTGGAATGTCAAAGAGTGTGAAATCAGTGAAATGGCCAGAGAGAGCATCATAGGGCAGGCAGCACTTGCACTGAGAGTGACTGAAACTGATTATCTGGAGGGAAAAAGATGAGATGAGTTAGGGTAATAACTGAGAAAAGGGCAGAGGGACATGAATTGGCAAGGCACTCTCTTGTGAAAGGTAGGGAAAGAGGTGATTCAGGTTGGACAAGTAAGGTGGAACCTTGGAAGCAAGGGAGGGGCGTCTGAACAGAAAGTGGAGCAAGGACGTTCTATGATGCAAGTCATGTTTAGTGCAGATTGCTGTGGCACTGGTGATTTGGGTGGATTGTAGAGAGTGAAGAAGCAATCAGACATGCCAGCTAAAACATCGCTCAGGAATCTCATAGGGATGATGATAATGGAAAGGCAGAGGAAGGGTAATTTTTTAAAGGGAATTGACACCTATCATCAGTACTCTTTCTGTTGTAAATGACAGGACCCCAATTCACACTAGATCAAACAACAAATTGCACTGACACTTAATGGTTATTGAGCATTTACAATGCTAATTCTCATATTACGTTGTGAGGTGTAGGTACTCATATTATCTCCCATTTTACAGATAAGACAAATGAGGCACAGAAAAGTTATGTAGCACATCCAAGTTCACCTAGGTACAAAGTGGTAAAATCAGGATTTTGAAGTTTGACTCATCTAACTGGTAAGTCCAGGGATGGGGCAGACTTCAGGAATGGCTGGCTCCAGGGACTCAAAAGATGTCAGCAAGACTCTTCCTTTCCATATTGAGTCTCATGACTTCTTTGGTTTGATCTCATTCTGTTTCTCCTGTAAATAAGCTTCCCACATATAGCTGGGAAGAAGCCTACTGGTAGCTGAAAATTCTCTAATTCCTAGATTAGCAATCCTAGTAGAGAGAGAATTTATTATAATACCTAATTATGAATTCTAAGAAAGGAATTCTGATTGATCCCACTTGCAGCATAAACCTACGTCTTTGACAAGAACATTTGCCAGGGGGAAGAGTTACCATGAATTGACAGGCCCGGGGTTGCATGTTTGTTTCTCAGTGGGGATAGGGTGAGATATTGTGCCTGACAGCCTCACCTCAAGTGAGAGAGAGGTAGTTCCCCAGAGGAAAGGGTGCTGGCCACATGGGAGCAACACAGGTTCACTATAGAAACAGAAGAGCTTTTGAAGGATGAACCTATAGAACTATGTGGCAGAAAACAAAAGACAAATGAGAAGGAATTGTCAAAAGCCACCACCATATGTGGTCTCAGTGACTGGGAGAATGATGTGTAATTAATAAAGACAGGAAAATTGGGTGGAGCAGGAGAGTTAGTTTTAGGGAGTTTCATTTGGACATGATGAATTTATGGTAGTTAGAGTGGAAATGTGTAGTAAGCAGGTGAGGATTTGGTTCTGGAATGCAGGTGAAGATTAGGAGTGTAGACAGAGACTTGGTTTGAGGTTGATTTTCATCTCAATTTTGGTTGGTGTAGATAACACTAATTCTGCCTGTCTCACTACTGTTACATTGAAAATGTAATTATTGGGCACTTAGAAAACACAAAAGACATACAATCTACAGGCTTTGTAAAAGCCTGTGCTGAGAATTTGAAGCAACCTATAGAGGAAAGCAATTTGGAAAACTCAATATGTCTGATGGAATTTTTTTATAAGGCAGTCAACCTCACATAATCAAATAAACTTCCTTAGAAAATCTGGAGAAGTTGAAATAGTATGCTAATTCTCATATTACGTTGTGAGGTGTAGGTACTCATATTATCTCCCATTTTACAGATAAGACAAATGAGGCACAGAAAAGTTATGTAGCACATCCAAGTTCACCTAGGTACAAAGTGGTAAAATCAGGATTTTGAAGTTTGACTCATCTAACTGGTAAGTCCAGGGATGGGGCAGACTTATTGTCACTAGTATTTATTTAAAGTCTTCTTGGTGAGCAAGTTTTAAATCCTTGATGATTTAACATTTAATAAATATCTTCCAGGAAAGGTATATCCATGTGATTGTTATTTTATGAAAATTAACAGAATAGTATTCCTAACTACCACTGACATAAATGATACGTAATACATTTTATGTATTTTCCTTAGATTCGGGATGATCGATTCCTTTATAACAGCTTCATATATAGATAGTTCTTTTATTTAGATCATGGTCTTAAAATTCAAAATTATAGATGTGATTTCTTTTGAGCTAGATTCACAGTGAATATAATCTTTCTTGTCCATAAACTGTATTTCAGTTAATCATCTCAGTTATGAGTGTCATTGGCTATAGGCTGATGGAAATTAGAAATTATGAACTTTTGTACACAAGCATTCATTCATGCAATAAAAATGTATAACATCTTTTTTCAAGTCACTGTGCTAAGCATTATGGACTACTAAAGCAAAGCAAAATAAGAATAAATAAAATTTGATTCCAGTTCTCAAAAAGAAACAGTTTACACAATATATACTAAATAGTAGAAGAAATTTTGGGTAAATGATATAGGAGTACGGGTGCAAAAATGATGAATTGTTCCGAGGGGAACCTGGGAACCTTCACAGATGAAGTGAAATTTGGTGGGTCCCCAAATCCCTGGTAGAGTAGTAGGGAAGGACGTTACTGGTGGAGTTGTTACTGCATAAAAAGACAAAGGCAGGTAACTGGAAGCAAGGAAAGAAGAGGAATATGGAGAGCTGAGGCTGGAAAGGAAGGTTGGAACATTATTTTGAACCCTTAAGATAGAGGAAACCATTCTGAATATATGTCTTACTAATGGTGAATTTTAAAGAACTATAAAAACTTAACATAAAATAGTTGATAAGTACCACTGTTGGGAAAATAGAATAGTTTGGTCAGGGCCCTTGCCTTGGGTCCAGTTGGGTGTGGTTTTAGCACATCCTTTGTAAGCAAATTTGTGTGTGTGTGTGGGGGGGT
>NW_007726311.1:225450-247134 GCF_000696425.1 Galeopterus variegatus | reverse complement strand
TGGTCTGCAACATGAAAAGCCACCTCTCTCCACTGAGCGACCTCAAGGTGGCGGCAGGAGGAGTCGGCTCAGTGCTGTGGCATTCTCGACTCTGAAGGCACAGTGCTCAGCTCCAGCCTTTCTGGAAACTCCCTCAGCCAAGGGAAAGGAGGTCTGTCCACTCAGCGGGAACCGGTCACCACATGGGATCCGAACCCTCGGCGGGAGCGCCGCACTCTCCAGTGCACCACCGGGCAGGCCCCAATGTATCCTTTTACTTTTGTTGCTATTCTTGTGTTCTTCGTAGAGAGAGAGAGTTCTAGTGAAGCAGGCGGGTGGGTGTTTGCCTCCAGCATCTGCCGGGCGCAGCCATGCTTTCCAACCTATGGCTTCCAAGGATCTTTTGGCTGGTTACCTAGCTCATAGACCTGCACAAAAGGGTCTGGTGACCCAGCCTGGCATGTGTGGGGTCTGGTGACTCACCCCACCCTATGAAGGGTTTGTGACCAGTCTGTTAATGGGCTTGACGGGTCTGGGAGCTCCAGACCCAGCCCTAGCTCAACAGTCAGCCCAGTTGGTACAGAATTACCAGCAGGCAAAAGAGCCCGACAACTGGCATGGTCGTGTAGCCAGACAATTGGCATCACAAACAGGATTAAGAGCGCTACAATTGGCGCTGTGGGCAGGATTCCAGACATTAGCCTTAGCCTTAGCCTTAGCCATACAGCCACTAATTATGCAGTAGCTTTAATTTTTAAGTTCCATAATAGTGCTATTTTATATATTGAGATTATATAAGACAATCTAATTATAGCTTATTATCTTCATAGTGAATGTTAATGAAAAATTGATTAAAGTTACCACCTTTGCATCCTCAAATTTCCTTAAATTCCTATCATAGAAAATCCAAGGGCCGGCCCGGTGGTGCACTGCTGCAGTGCGCTGCTTGGGAGTGCGGCGGCGCTCCCGCCGAGGGTTCGGATCCCACATGCGGACTGGCCGCTCACTGGCTGAGCGAGGTGCGGGAGCAACGCCGAGGGTTGCGATCCCGTTGCCGGTCCCGATCCGGTAAGGGCGCAACACTGAGGGTTGCGATCCATTGCCAGTCACGAAAAAAGACAAAAAAAAAAAAAAAAGGGAAAATCCAAGCAACTCCTTAGTGTCCTGGAGTCACAATTTAGAAGTAAGTTACAGAAATGTTGATCTGAGGAATTTGTCTTAATTGAACACTAACATCCCAGATTTCCCTGGGATATCTGAGCTACTTCTTACTGCTCCAGACAATAAGGAGAAAAAGGCCTATGGAATGATAGACAAAATATAAACATATGTGATGGCAAAGGAAGAAGCCAGCTTCTCTGTGTGGCATGAGGTATCGAAGTCATTCATTTACAGCCTCATTTATCTAGAAAAAAGAAATCAAGAGAAATGCATGTACCTTTATTTACAGGCAAATAATCTTGGGGTTTTCTCTTCCTTAACAAAGTTAGAAGTGAGGGCTGGCCAGTTAGTCACTTGGTTAGAGAGCAGGCTGATAACATCAAGGTCAAGGGTTCAGATCCTTGGTACAGTCCAGCTGCCAAAACAAAAATGAAAACAAAAACCAAACAAACAAAAAGTTATAAATAACTTCAAAACCCCCCCAGCTCCTCAGGAGCCTTTTATGATAAGAAATCAGAAATAATCATACTTTTCTGGATAGACAATTCCATATTGAAACCTCTCTCCTGTAATTTTTATTTCTAGCAGCCTCAACAAAAGTTTCCTTAAAAAAGTTTGTTCTCTGTAGTTCTCCTTTCAGTGACTGTTTTAGACACTTTGACCAGAAGGAATGGAGACTCACTTAGCTAGGTCATGGAGGTTAATTGTTGAGATGTTTACGGGGCAATTAGGAAGATATGCCACCTCTCTGAAATCCAAGAGAGGAAAATGTGCCATGGCAGGGCCTCCGGAGAAGAGGAACTCCTAACCAGACAGTGTCAGAATGGCTTTGTAGCTTTTTGAACATCTAAACACTCTGGAGATTCAGATTCAGTAGATCTGATTGGGGGTCCAAGCACCTCCATGAAGAAGCATCTCCCAGGCTGATTCTGATGGGTAGTTCTGTAAAGAACCACCTTTACTGCACTGGGGCTTCCCAGTTAACACCGTTCTGCTATTTTCATAGCTCTAGTTCTTTCTCTTTGCTTCTCCTCATGCTTCTAAAGAGCTTCCTCCGCCTCTATCTTTTCTCTTGTTCATGGCATCTACTTCAGCTTTGTTTGCTCCCTCATTACTTTGATTGATTGGCGTCTCTGCTTGCTGCTAGCTGTCTCATGCCATGTGCCTGTATGTCTGAATTCAAATGCCTGATAGAAAGAGTCTGAGTTTATCCCTCCCTAGTGGACAACTTTTAGTGTCAGACTACCTTGTACGCCTTTGGCCAGCCAAGGGTTGATTGGGTCAGCTATCTACCCCTGGTCCAGTCAGTTATGGCTATGGCTGGGGGACAGGGGTTAGGCCTATGGCACAAAACATAGCTGTCCAAAGCTCCTGCGACAGGGTCTGTGAGCTGAGCTGCCATAGAAGTGCCTGTAGATCGGGCAGGCAGTGTGACTGCATTCTAACAAGGCTTTCCTCAGAGATTCTCTGTGATTTATGGTAGACTGTGAAGACAATAACTTTCAATTTGGAGGATACAACCACACTTTTAAAACATAAAAAATATTGCTCCCACGTGGTAGTTGTACTTTCAGTATACATGATCAGGAAAATGCATAATACAGTACATAATACAAAAAGTGAAACACAAAAACTATTTTAAATTTAGCAAAGATTTTGCATCTTATTATTATTCTTTGCATCATCTTATTAATCAAAAGAGCAGTAGTTACTTTAAAGATAATGGTACATTTATTTATGTATGCAAGGCACATTATTTATTCAATCTACAGAAAATGCATGGTGCACAATATAGTTTCCTGGATCCCCTGAAATAACGCCATTACTCCTTAGGGGTGCTCTGCCCGCAGGTTAAGAGTAATTCTGTGGGACAATAGGCATATTTCCTAGGTCAGGAAAGCCTGCACTTGAGCCTCAGGGTCTGCTACTCAGTGCTTTTATTTCTCAGAGCTGTGGTAGTTCTATATTTCCTCCCCTTGAAGTTGGGCAGGCTTGTGATGGCTTCAACAAATAGAGTGGAATGATCCTAGTGATTTCAGAGGCTAGGTCATAAATGGCCATAGAACAACTACCTGGCACATGGAATGGAATGTTGAGAAGGAGGGAGGGAGGGATTTGGGATGGTTTTATCGAGGCGATATCACCAAAAGCCTGGATTTTTTCTCTTTCTCCATTCTGCTTTCTGCAATATGTTTCATTTCTTTCTTTCTAAATTTGGCTTTCTTCCTGGTCAAAAAATAGCTGCCAACAACTCCTGGGATGACATGACTTCTTGGGCAAAGAGGAAGAGAGGGAGAGAGAGAGATCTGAGAGAAAGAGAAGAGTTCAAAGAGGAAAAAGTAGCATCAGTAGATTGTCAGCTTCCAGGGTTGCTGTTGAGAAGTCAGATAACATTCTAATTCTTCATCATTTTTATGTGACTTTTAAAAAAAATTGTGTAAACTCTTAGGATCTTTTTATCCCTGGTGTTCTAAAGTTTTGCCATATGGTAACTTGGTATGGATCATTTTTAATCTTTTATTTTGGGCATTGGACTGACTCTTTCCATCTGGAAATTTATGTTCTTTGGGGATGTTTTCTTATTTCTTTGATAATTTATTTCCCTCCATTTGTTTCTGTTTTTTTTTTTTTTTTTTTTTTTTTTTCTGGAACTCCTTTCAGTTGGCTGCTGATCCTTCTGAATTGATACTCTAATTTTCTAATTTATCCCTCTTGTCTTTTCTCACTTTTTTTTCTCCTAAGAGTTTACTTTGATTTATTGTTAAAAATTAATGGTTAAAAATTCTATTTTTATAGTTTAATTTCCAATACTTTCATTAAAGGAGAGCATTCTGTTCCTGTTTCATAGATATAACATGAGGGTACTTCAAAAAGTTCATGGAAAAATGGAATTAAAAGATAATATGAATCTTTCCACGAACTTCTTGAAGTGCCCTTGAATTGTGTCTCATATCTCTGAAGGTATAAATTATGATTTCCTTGATGTTTTCTTCTATTTCCTATATTGTCTCTTTCCTATAAGGTCCTTTTTTCAATGGCTAGAGATCTTTGCCTCTTTACTAGTATTTAACAGTGAGTCAGTAAAAATCTGATAGGAGGCTCTGGTGGGCAGTTTTTGCCAACTTGTACTAGTGAGCTTTGCTATATGGTAATTAGACAGTAAGCAAGGTTTTCACTGTGAAAATTCCAAACATCAAATTTGCAGGGTTTCTCCCCTCCCTGCCGAAGCCATTCAGTTTCTCCCAAGAAGAATGCAAGCTGTATTTTGCTTGGGTCTATCTCATGGGTGCTGGTGTTTTAGAAGCAGACAGGGGAAGAAACTGGGGTCCTACCCTTTAATCAGCAAACTTTACTTACTCTTCTGTTTTCAGTTCATTATCCTGGGGTTTTCTGGTGTGGAACTATGTCCTCTCCGTTTTTTCAGAGACTCTGGTCTCTGTGTGTAGTGGGGAGGAGGGGTAGGTGTCTGGATTCATGTGAAGGAAGATGGTGCCTGGGAAAGGTCTGCCAGCTCACTGTACAGATGATCAACCAACCCTCCCCATCTCCCCTTAATTTCAATTATACATCTTATTCCTGCCTTAATGGTTCCCTGGAAATACTATGTTCTTTGTCTCTTTGGGTCTCTGTGAGGGTGGTTGGTTCAATTCCCACTAGTATCCTTATGCATAGGAGCTTAGGTGACAGCTCTCCCAAGTCTATAACTACTTTTCCATCTGCTTTCCAACCTCCAAAGGATTATTGATTTGCTCATCAGCTATTGTCTCCTCTCATATTCTCTTTGTCCTTGTGAATTTGTGCTTTTCTTCATTTATTTGCCATAGTTAAGAATGGGTGCAGGAGTAGGAGAATATTAAAAAGCTGATTAATTTGCCATATTTAGCTGGAAAACCTCTTCCTTTTCCTTATTCCTAAATTGTTGTCCTTAATCTTTTTGCTCTATGACTCCCAGATCGCAAATGCAGGAAATCCAGAGTTCATTTTTAGCTTTACTTTGTCATCACCCGTGGTGGAGGTCACTGTCATGTTGACTTTCCAGCCTACGATACATCTGTAGCCCTCTCAAGGCAAGCTTTGCCTGACTTCTATTGTCTGTCAAACCGTCAGTTTTCAGGACATCCAGAAAGAGATGAGGATCAGGGAAGAAAGTATGGTGTGCCAAAAGAAACCCAGAAAGATCTCATCCTTGGAGAATATGGGATTTAGGCCATTGGGGAAGGCAATCTAGGCTCATGATATTTTATTTCATGTGAGTGTGTTCTGAAAAAGACAGAAGAAGAGGAAGTATAGAAAGAAAAGAAGAAATACCACATCATAGCAGGAAATGATAATCTTGCAAAATTAAAATAAATGGGAATGAAAAACACCAGGCAAATATTTGGGGCTGATTACAGAATTTATTGGAACAGTTTTATCTAATTGCCATGAAATTCAATAGCAGTTATGTGTCTTCTTAAATAGGTACCAAATTAACTTTGTGGAATGCACTATTAGATTAGCATAGTAAAGAGTCTACATATATATTCAATATTTATTGTCTGTTGATGTTGTAATTGGCAGGAAAGGAACTTACTGACATCTGGCTGCAGAGAGAGGCAAAGAGAATTAGCATGAAGGGCCTGTGATAAAGGTGAGGTGTTTCTGGAGCTGGAGTTAACCAGAGTTCAGGACTCTACCATTACAGCCAGGAGGCATTTGGCAAATCAAGGAAATAGATCCTTGGCTTGGAATAATGGGCAAATCTAATTACCTCTAAATCTTTATCTCTCCTCATCTGTAAGGTAGGGAAAATAATAACACCCAACTCTTGGGATTATTGTGAGGGTTAAATATCTGAAATATAGTAATTGCTCAATAAATATTAGTTGTTGCTATTATTTGTCTTAGCAGGTTCACTGTTGTTGGGGTTATAATTGTTATCATTGTTTGTTACATGAAGTACTAAAAGTAACCTGAACAGTGAGGGTGACTTATGGCAAACAGAAGAAGTAGTCTCTGGCCGAGGTCTAACTGCATCAGCCTTTAAGGAGAGGAAACAAAGGTTACTGAAAATTATAGGACCATATCCAGAGAGAAATTTGTAATCTAAAGTTTCTCCTTTGGTGGATTTTTGTTTGAAAACTAAATATCTGCCTCCCATAACTCACCATACCTTTGTCTATTCTATGGAGACTGTCGTTTTGTTCAGTGACAAATTTCCAATGACTACAACAGTGCTGGCACATAATAGGTGCTTAATAAGTAGTTGTTGAATGAATGAATTAATGAATGGGTGGATAGATGAATGAATTTAGTGGAAGAGCTTAGTTGCTGTTCTGAGCATCAGAAACTCATGTATCATGATTACTTACAGCTTAAAATATTGAGAGGATATGGGTTGGCAATTACATTTCTTTGATTGGGGGCTGTACTATAGTTTTTTCTTTTTTAAAAATCAGTGTTTTGGCAGCTTCTATTATATGGTGTTAGATGATGAATAGTTTCTTGCAGAAAGGTCACACATGGCTCCTGCATTTAATGAAATAACAAGCCCTTCATTACACTGCTGGATTTTTAGAGTGTTTCAAAATTAGAGAAATAAAAATGAGCCTTTGCAAGGCTGTACCAAAAGTGAAAAGTTTGAGGATGAGGCCAGAGCAATCTAGTCTTAGGTTTGTGTATATGTGGGAACTAGAGCCCTACACACACAGGAGTTTGTGCTGCAGGGGGAGCGAGGATGCCAGCTGTCTTCCCAGAGGGTTGTGGCTGAGAGAGGGTTCCACCATGGCAGGCCTGACTGTTGAGACTGTTTGTTGTAGAGTAGAATGTTCCCAAAGTAATTAAAGAATAAGGATAAGGAATGGTAGATCAGATAAAGGTGGCAGTTTGGAGAGGACTCAAACTCTGGGTTGAGAGGG
Organism: Galeopterus variegatus; assembly: GCF_000696425.1. Classification (NCBI taxonomy): domain Eukaryota; kingdom Metazoa; phylum Chordata; class Mammalia; order Dermoptera; family Cynocephalidae; genus Galeopterus; species Galeopterus variegatus. The sequence goes on along the minus strand of NW_007726311.1, from coordinate 240,097 downwards.
AGGAAATGACCAAAAAAAAAAAAAAAAAAAAAAAAAAAAAAAAAAAAAAAAAAAAAAAAAAAAAAAAAAAAAAAAAAAAAAAAAAAAAAAAAAAAAAAAAAAAAAAAAAAAAAAAAAAAAAAAAAAAAAAAAAAAAAAAAAAAGACTAGACAGGAGAATTAAGAATGGGGAGCTTATCTAATGGATGTGGGTAAGTTACCTATGAAAAAGGAACAGGGCAGCACATGGCTTAAAGGAACAGTTTGCTTGCATATTCTAGGTTAGTACCATTTTTTTCAAAATGAGGTCCATTGTAGGGTCCCCTTGAGGAACCCAAAACTGATCTAAACATGCCAGGTTTTGGTCGGGAGCAAGGTCTCTGTGAGTGCGGGGCATTGTGTGGGTCAGGTCACCCCCTACGACTGGTGCCATGTCCGGGCACCTGTGCACCACGCTCATTTTAGGCGTCTTTGTCTCCCTGATCTGCACAACCTTCTACCCATCTACTTCCATCCCCTGATGAGGTTGGAGGAGTAACAAAGGAACAAGCCATACATTGGGCTGGTAGTGTTCAAGAAAATGTGCAATCACCAGTGTTAAAAATGTGGTCTGATTCATTTGGCAGGAAATGAGAAGGCTGTCATCAACTCTGATTATGAAAGTAGATGTCTTCATGCTATTGATTCTGCATTGAGTACAATAAATCACCTCACTGTAGAACAAAGGCTGGAGAAGAAAACTCTGTAATGCCATAAATAAGAGTACTAGTAATAAAAGACTGTGCACAAGGATTAATATTTCCCTTCATAAATACCAAAAGAACCCTGGAATAAATTACACCATTTAGGAAAATTTTCAGGATTCATTTGGTTTGCCAAAAATGAAGGTATCTCACCTCGCTGTGTTTGGAGATTGCTTATTATTCAGTCTTTACCAGTCACCCAAATGAGCTGTGATAGGAATACAAGTGATCGGTAGGCTTGAGTAGGTCCAGGTCTACTTTGCCATCTTCCAAATATGTGAATTCAGTGGAAAAACCATCATGATGAGCTGCCTCTTAGGACTCTTTAGAAGCATTCAAGTTGGTAAAGCTCTTTGAAGACAAGGAACTTTGTGCAGCTTAACTAACTCTGGTGCTGGAAAATAAATATGAAGCAAGTCAAACTAGATAGGTGCACATGCATAGTAGAAACCAATGGTGTGGTTATGGGTGGGCTGCCAGTATTAATCTGGCCCTCACATCATGGGCATGAGGGGTGGCAATCAGCTTTGTATCACATGAATATTCACAGCCAATAAAAAAATAAAGTAAAATAAAAATAATAATAAAGATATCAATGGTGAGTTAATGGTAGTGAAAATGTGTATATTAAACTAATTTATTTTTACTCTGCAAGAAAAAAAAAAAGCCAGGTTTTTACTTTGGTACTTAGGCACAAGTGACTTTTATTTTATACAGGGCTAAGAGGGCTAAGAGATGCTTATTAGTAACCTACTAAAGAAAGGGTTGCTTAACTTAGCTATTTTTTTTTTCTCCTTTTTTGTCCTTTTTACTGACCAGTAACAGGATCGCAACCCTCGGTGTCGCGCCCGTACCGGGGACCGGCAACGAGATCGCAACCTTCGGTGTTGCGCCTGCACCGCGCTCAACCAGTGAGCGGGAACCGGTCTCCACATGGGATCCGAACCCTCGGTGGGAGCGCCTCCGCACTCCCAAAGCAGTGCACTTTCCAGTGCGCCACCGGGCCGGCCCTTAACTTAGCTATTTATAAACAAAAATTAATGTACTATTAGAGTTGATGAGCAGCCTAATTCAGTAATGTACTGACAAGTCTGGTTGGTACTCAATACCATGTATATGTTGTGGAGTTTGTATGCATATGCACATAATGATGGTTGGAATTCCCATGGTTTTTTGAAGGAATACGTTGTCAACAATGTATCATCAGTGTTTTCTTGAATTGGTCATGATTTTCAGTTGCTATCATTCTGGCTATTTAATAATTAACTATGAATTTAGCTTCATTCTTATAAATTTGTTGGTTGTTTGATTAGAACATTTGCAAGTAGTGACACATATTTCAGCAATGGTATTTTTGGCCTATAATTTTCCCTAAAACTAGACTTTGAGATATAAGTAATCCATACTCTATTGCTAGAGCAGATGTATACATAAAACCTACAGTATTTGCTTATAGAGTGATAGTTTATTTTTATCATTTCTTTTTCCTAGTAAAAAGTGAGACATGGTGGTACAAGGGGTCATTCTCCTTACTTAAATGGACTATGGTCCAAAAAGTTTGAGATACAGTATTAAAGCAAATAGCTTGATAAAACTTTTAACAAAGGGCAGCTACTTCCTGTATATTGGTGACATTAAGGAAAATGTCTTGACCAAAATTTCTTTGATAATTATTAGGTTATGGTAAGAGTCTTCACTTCACTTCTATTATCAAATACTTGGAAGTGTAGGTGTCATGATTCAGCAAGGCTTGATTGCAAAGAATGCTGTTAGGCCAGTGTCAGGCAGAAGGAAAAAGGAGCAAGGACAGAGCTGGTGAGCCTGTGGCTAAAAAAGCAAACACTCCTGTACTGCTGGGTTTCTAAGAAGTTGTCCTGGTATCTGGATAGGTGAGATACTCCAAACTGACCCACTTAGGTTGAAGGTATTAATCCTCACTAGTAAGAGAGGCTGATACTGGGGGCTATTTGAATCCAGAATGCTAGTCCAGAATACTAGATCTTTAACTAGGCAAAAATGTAGATGACCCTGGATTATTTATATTCCAGGCCTGAATACTACCAACCCAACCCAAATCTTAACAGAACATGAGAAGGGAGGGACAAGAAGGCTTGGAATGAGTTTTGAATGGGTTCAGGTATTCTCAGTGGCTTTTTATGCAGTGACTTATGTCATGGAAGAAGACGGAGAAAGCGAATGACTAGGAAAAGGACCCCAAAGCAATTTACAGCCTCTCTTTTAGGGTTTGCCAAAATCCGAGATGACTCTCCATTTTGGTCTAGGCTATGGGTTTCTTTCAAGTACAATAAGGCCAAAATTGAAGAACACCAAGCGATAGAGAACTGTGAAAGGGTTTCTGTTCCTTTATTCCCCTCAAATCAAATGATAAATACTCAAGTATTACCTGCATTGCTTTTAGCCCTCTGTCAAAAGTGGGCAGCTGTGTAGGCTTGTGTCCCAGGGCACATGTGGCTCATTTAGAGAGGGGGTGGACACAGCAGTATTTGGGTTTTTTTAAAATTTGAGATGCAAATGGAAACATTTATCCCCAATTTATTTATAGAGGCACAAATATCAAAAGAACAAGTAGGATTTTTTGAAAGAAGAATTTTTAAGCAAGAGATTTGCAGGTGCTATATTTTCTCTGTCATCAGTGCAGCCTGTCTCCAGGGAAAGTGTGAAAAAAAAACCTTGGCATACTTCCTTTACTAACAGTGGTCACAGCCCATCTGGGAGGCAAAATCAGTATACAAAGAAGCCAGACACCTCAGGACTCAATGAGGAGTTTCCTGAGAGCTCCCATTTCCCTTTCCTCAGGGTCTTATCTGCTACACAATTACCACACTTCACACTAAAACAGAATCCCCAACAATGTGATAGTATGACTGGGATCTGAGCTCTCCCTCACTGTTCTGCACTGTCCTCGGGAAGTTCACAATCTAGTTAGGAAGATAAAATAAATGCACGTGAAACAGTTAGTCATATGATCTCTGTCAGTGCTTTTGTTTTCATTCAAGGCATATGAATCACCTGACGGTCTGGTTAAAATGCAGATTCTGTTTCAGCAGGTCTACAGTGAGCCACAAGATACCACCCAGGTGACACCACTGATATGGACAATCCCAGAAAAACTTAAACCTGCACCTGTACTTCTGCTTTTTGTTTTGCTTTTGTAACTCTGACTGCCTTTTGTATCAGCTTAGCCCCGGCCTCATGGATTTCCAGAAAACAATATTTACAGCCCTGGAAGAAAGTAACCTATGTAACCCTTTGCAAGCCTGGAGTTGGGGCTCAGACTTTGGAGTGTGAACTCCTCTGGGCCTGCCTGTGGAGAATCTTGAGTTCTCCAACCCTCCGGGTGATGCTTGGTTTCTGGGCAGTCTGTTCTGTAACACGACCGCTGCTGGTCCCCTGACCACGCTTTGAGAAACAAATGTATCTCCATTTTTCCCTCCCCAGGCATTGCTATTGTTAGAGGCTGCTGTGGTACAGGGTGATGTGTCCCAGGTATGGTTACCTTATGAAGTGTCTCCCACCTTCCTGGTCCTTATAGTATCCATAGAACACTGGAATTATTCTTAATTTAGGGTTTTCGATTAAATAGATTCACTTTTTAAAAATGGAAATGCATTTATTTCAAATGCTATTGATGTTTCTAGAATAAAGTGCACAAGTCTTATGAATACAGCTCCATGAATTTTTACACACACACACACTACCACCCATATAAAGATATAAAACATTTCTAACACCAGCATGCTCCCCCATACCTCTTCCCAGTGAATATCACTCCCTCAAATAACCACTGTTCTGACATCTATCGCCACACATTAGTATTGTCTCTTCTTGGACTTCATAAAATGGGAATCCTAGAGCATGTATTATTTTGTGTCTGCCACCTTTGCTCATTACAGTGTCTGAGAGATTTGTCCATGGTGTTGCAGGTAGCAATAGTTTTTTTTTAATTAACATGTAGGTTTCATTATATAAATATCCCCCGATTTATTTTATTTTATTTATTTATTTATTTACTTATTTATTTTTTGTCCTTTTTGAGACCGGCCACACTGCACTCAGCCAGTGAGCGCTGTGAGCGCACCGGCTATCCCTATATAGGATCCGAACCCGTGGTGGTAGTGCTGCTGTGCTCCCAGCGCCGCACTCTCCCGAGTGCGCCACGGGCTCGGCCCATCCCCCAATTTATTTATGCATTCTATTGTTGATGGAAATTTAGGCTCTTCACAGTTTAACTATTATGAGTAAAATTTGTATTTAGGCTTGTTTTTTAATGGGTACGTACACAGGTATAGATAGCTGGGTCATGGAGTAGATATGTTTAGCTTTTGAATTACATCTGTTTTTAAAAATGAACTTCTATTATAGGCATGATGTGCTAGTTGTTTTTTCCTAATACACATTAAAATAAAGGCATAACTATTCATCTTCACCCATGTACCATCTAAAATTATTTCACATATGCTACTTTGGAAAACACTGGTATGGCAGAGAAAAGGCATGGACTTTAGAATGAGACACACCTGGGTTGGAATCCTGGCTCTGCTGCTTACTAAAGCTGTGCGATCTTGGTCAAATAATTTATACAATTTAAGAGATAGTTTATAATCTCTGAGTCTCACATTAATGAACTCCAATTGTACATGAACAACATGGATGAGGAAAAGAAGTTGAATTCAAAAGAGTATACATTCTATAATTCCATTTACATAGAGGATGAGAACAAACAAAACTAATCTTTGCTGTTGGAAATCAGGATCATGGTTACCTTTGAGAAGAAGTAGTGACTGGGAGAGACTCAAGGGGAACCTTCCAGGGTTCTGGAAATGTTTATATCTTGATCTGGGTAGTGGTTATCTATCTCCAGAGAGAGACAGAGAGAGATTTTAATAATTGGCTCATGTGATTGTGGGGGCCAGTAAGTCTGGAATTTGTATGGCAGACATGCAGGCTGGAAACTCAGGCAGGAATTCTAACAATCTTGAGTCAGAATTCTTTCTTCTTTGGGAAATCTTTTTTTGCTCTTAAGGCCTTCAACTGATTGGATGAGGCCCACACACATTATGGAGGGTAATATTCTTTACTTAAAGCCAAATGATTATAAATACTCTCGCAGCATTGTCCAAACTAGTGTTTGGGTACCATAGCCTAGCTAAGTTTGTACATAAAATTAACCATCCTAGAATCTATATACCCTGCTTAGAATTAAGAGAGTCAGCTTGGTGCACTGCTTAAATGGCCCTAACTATATATTTAGTCAGAACATATCAATCTTTTGGAAGATATTTATATCCTATTCCAAGTGATATATGATCTTATGGTTTAGGATTGCATGGGCCACACTCAATGATACTAATCTTGGCTGAAGGATCTAAGCTATAAAGGAGACTAGATATTATTGTTATGTGAGATAGCTAGCTAACTCTTCAGGAATTCTCCAAAATCTCATTAGATCATATCTCATAGAAAACCCTCTCTTATCAAAACACTGGATACAATGGCATCCTTCAATCAATGAAGGGGTTGAGTTCCAAAAGCTTGCTTTTTGTTGTTGTTGTTATTTGAAACGTGTTTTTCCCCCACGTAGTATTATAAATGGTCGTTATTATGTTCCCAAGTGCTCAGAAAAACCTAGCTAGTATCTCCATTTGTGTAATTTTAACAATTTTCTTAGGTAATTTATTTCATAATTAATGTCCTGATTTCCTATTCCCCTTTCTCAGACCTCCTGAAAATATAGAAAATGAGTGATCAGTTGCTCTTGCCACAAAATTATATGGAGACATCCAATGAATGGAAAAACATTTAACCGACAAGTGGATTTAAGGATTACATCTGGCCCACAGAAGTATTTCATTTTGATCCATATGTTTAAAAACATAAAGAATTAGTTGTTGATATGTAAAAATCAGATTTCTCAAAAAACACAGGTTCCTGAATTCTCTTAAAAAAATAAAGCAAAACAGGGTATCTGTTAATACTACACCAAGATTATGACATAGTACATTTTGGCTGGAGCAAAGTAATGATAGCCCTTGGCTTGAGCTCCCCAGGTCACCAGAGCCACCCCTTGGCTGGTTTCACTGGTATGTTACCAGCATGGCCCTGAAGATATCTGAATTTTGTCCTCTGTCATAGAGAGCTTGTAGCTATCACCTTACTGGGGCTACTGTCACAGGTCCAGTGTCTGGCAGTTAGGCTTTAAGGCTTTTATTTCTCTCTTCCCACCAGCCAACAATATGCAGCCTACATTACATAGTATTACAGCCCCTGCCCCAAGGGACACATGCTGCCCTGCAAATGAGTCACCAAATCCTTTTCCACAGTGGCTGAAGGAAGATGGCTTAATTCCTTAACCCTCCTGGGGATCTCAATCCTTCCTTCCCTTCCTTGTCCAACTGCCTACCTGACTTCCTTCTTTCTCTCTCCCCTTTTCCGTCTCCCCCTCCCTCTCCAACTCCCTTCTCTCTCTCCCCTTCCCTCTCTCATCTCTGTATATCTCTTCTTCCTCTCATCTGGTGGTGAGATTTCTTACCAACGAGGCCGTGAGCGCAGGTCTTCCCTGCCTCCAGTTTCCTGGTGAAAGTTTGTGCTCAGGTGGAGAAGGCTGGGGCCAAAGCTCAGGGATGGTGTTTAGAGTAGGGGCTCTGGGATGCAGGCCTAAAGACTGGGTGGGGTGAGGGGGCAGCCAGCCGCAGTTTCTCCTCCTTTTCTAGCCCCTTCTCACTCTTTGCAAGTCACTTCTTTTCATAAACACTGTAAATGGGGAAGAAGACTTGGCAAGAGGAGGATTCTTTTTTTCTCCCTTCCGAACCCTTTCTCCTTTCTGGTCCATTTCATTCTACTTCTTCCTCCCATTTTCTTCCACTTCAAAACAATCTTGCAGATCTTGTTCCCAGACAGGCACCCGATAGGAATTAAAAGCAAGGGACTGTGCTTAGTGGGGAGAGTGAGAAATGGCAAAGGGGACACTGAGCAGTGGCCATCTTTGGAAGGAAGAAGGAGGAAAAGAAAGTTCTAGATAGCATTGGAAGAGAAAGCCCTTTGCAAAGCAATGTAACTGGACTCAATTTCCTACTGTTTGTGGTGAGGGACAAGGGCAGATGCCTTTATTTTCTTTCTATATTTTATACCACATTTCTGGAGCATTGTGCCCTGTCTCTTTTTGCAGGTGTGTTTCAATTAATTAGATTATATGATAATTAAAAGTAAGTGCCCAAGAAAGCTAGGGAAATAGGTTCTCAAGTCCTATCTTCTTTTTTTATTGGCATATCATACCAGGGTTTTGAGGTGTTATTGAAAGGGCCTTTAAAAATAGTTACTAATGGGCCGGCCCGGTGGCGCACTGCTACAGTGCGCCGCTTGGGAGCGTGGAGGCGCTCCCGCCGAGGGTTCGGATCCCACATACAGACTGGTTCCCGCTCACTGGCTGGGCGAGGTGCGGGCGCAACGCCGAGGGCTGCGATCCCGTTGCCGGTCCCAGTCCGGTGCGGGCGCGACACTGAGGGTTGCGATCCGTTGCCGGACACGAGAAAAGACAAAAAAAAAAAAAAATAGTTACTAATTACTATATGTTATAGGGAAACAAAGACTGGCCAGATGTTTCAAACTCAGTGTTTATTTTAATATAATCAAACAAAAATCTAGGCATCATTATCTCTTCTCAACTCTGGGTATATAATCAACACAGAAAGCATGATGGTGTCTGTATTATCATGATTAAAGGGACAATTAACATTGTTAGTATAAAATTATCATCTCCAAATGTTTATTAAATGCTGACATATTGATGGAGCTGTGATTAGATCCTACATAAAGCAAATTAATGAGACAGGTAACCACCCAGGCACCATTTACTATACAAAATTAACAGCAGTGCTAATAAGACATACAAAATAATGACACTAGTCAAATAGGCAATTTTTGGAAATTACAGGCTGATTCAATTTTACCATTAGTTTCTATGAAAAGCTTAATTTCAGCTGTTAAAAAAAATAAAAGATGGAGGCCACAGTTCAGATATACCCCAAAGCGATACGCCCATAGCCTCATAGCCAAAACTTAAGTCATTCTGATTTTCCCCCAAACACTAGCTCTAACCATAAAGGAAACACAAAACATAAGCTGTATGTCTTTGTCAGTGTGATTCAGTGTAATTAAAACAATCAGCTGTAGACAAATCAGTTTAAACAGTTCTGCTTGCCTTAAAAAGAATGTTAATGTATAACAGCCAGTCACAAGAGAGAGCAAAGTGCTTCCTCTTTATGTTTTATAAACTGTGCTGCAACTGCTATGAGAAGGCCTTCTTACCATTCTTGTTTTGAGGTCTGGTTCATGAACTGTTCTCTTGTATGCACAATAAACCTCTGCAATTTTAAAATTTGATCTGATTTTATTTTTGAAACAGCAAAGCTATGAAATCCGTAAACGATTATGTCAGATATAATGGGATTAATTTAGGGTATAGTTTGGGTTAAAATTAATACATATAAAGTTATTTATCTTCATACATTCACAAAATTAATAAATTCATGTAATATAATATATATATTAAGTGACACAAATCTATAATTAAGTGATGTAATATGAAATTCTGGCTGAATAGAGGTCTGTCTTTCTTCTTACAGTGAGAGAAGGACTACTTTTGGGAAAGTGGATATCAGAATGAAAAACTTTCATAAACATGCTGGACAGTTCTCCGGCAGATTAATTTCAAGTAAGAGTATGTATAGGACTTGAGAAGCCAAATATTGATTCCCTTAAAACTGTCTGTGCTCACACGGCCATTGGAAAGTCTCCAGGTACTCTCATGTACCCCCAGGAGTATTCCAGTTTGAAGACCACTGTTACTTGACACCTATAGGTACCAGGCACATATTCTGTAACAATTACAATTATGCTAAGAATCAATTGCCATATATAGGCATCTATCTATCTATCTATCTGAATTTAACAACAGTTTTTCTACAGCCATATAGTAGATTATAGCATTTAAAATTCCCATTTCTCAGAAAGGATAAAATAATTAAACTGTTTTATTAATCCGCTGGTTATCTTTATGTGTTTAAAGCAAGGGAGGAGTGGAATCAGGACAGCCTTCAAGAGTGATAAACTTGAGTGTTAAAAGAAGAGTAGGTGTTTGCCATGATGAAGTCAGGGATGAAGGTCATTTCAGGGGACAGAGGAGAGAGAGAAAAGATCCAAAAACCATGGACAACTTAGTGTAGCTCAGTTAATCTGGAGTGAAGGGTGGGAGAAGCATAATCAGAAATTAGTCTAGCGAGGCAAACAAGAGTCAGATCATATGCTAGGACCCAGTGTTTCACTTGAAGAAGTTGGTGCTTATTCTACAGACAACAGAGGCCATTTAAAGCTTTGGCACAAACTGAGACTCTAATAATAAAACATTGCCATCAAAGAAATGGAAAAATCAAAAGGCAAGGGCTCAAACTAAGGCAGTGGCTCGAGGGCCAGAGAAGGTGGGAATGATAGCAGAGATGTTAGAGTATAAAATAATCAAACTTGGGCACCAGGTGGATGTGGGGAGTGGGGGAGGAGGAGCCATGAAGCATGGCCCAGGTTTCTGGGTTGGACATAACGTCAGGATTGTGCATGGTTAGAAAAATTGACAGTGCATTCTCCGGCTGCTCTGCAGACTTGTGATGCTCCTCTCAGCTTTCCACTTAGCCTTCTGGAGCATGGCCTTTCCTCCTCATGCTGGTCTCTTCTTCTAAGAAGCATGCGCTACTTCCAGCATCACAACTGTGGTCCAGGTTGGATGAAGGACAAGGTTGAAGAATAAAAGGCTGAGACTGTCCTTTTAAAAAGAGCTTTCCTGGATGTCCCATCCGTGTCATTATAAGTATAGATTAGTCGGAGTAGATTTTTTTGATTGTTGACTAATTTTATTTTATTTTTATATGTGTATTTGTTTTATTATTTTTTAATACAAAAATTATATATATTTGCAAGGGAGCTTTTAAACTGGGTAGATTGCCTCTCTGAACTAAACGGTGGTTCTGTTAGTGAAGAGTGGATACGGGGTGGACAACAGAAGTGTTTTCCACCGGTGATTAGGTGGACCTTAGCTTCATGCCCTGAGACAGGAAATGTAGGGTGAGTGGCAGGTTTGAGTGGAAAGACAATGAGTTCATTTATGGACATGTTGACTTTGAGGTGACTGTTAGTCATCCAGCTGAGATATTCAGCTAAAAAAAGCATGACTAATGATAATTTTGGGAGTCCTTGGTCTATAAATGAAAATTGTCCCTTCTCAGCATAATAATAATAGTTACTGATTATGTGCCTGGTTCCTTCAGGTGTCAAAACAGTTTGGTTATTTGGTTCTTAATAGCAGTGGTCTTCAAACTGGAGTACTCTTGGGGGTACATGGAGACTCTAAGGATCATATGAGCACAGATAGTTTTAAGGAAATCAATTTTTAGGTTTCCAAATCCCATACATACCCTTATTTGAAACTGATTTGAGAACCAGCCAGCAGTTTATGAAGATTATTCATTCTGACATCTATTTTCCAAAACATCCTTCTCCCACTTTGAGGAGAAAGACAGAACTTCACCTAGCCAGAATTTCATATTACATCACTTAATTACAGTTTTGTTATAAGAAACATTCTTTTCTTATTTTATAATTTATTATAAAAATGTGAAAATTAATTCTATTACCTCTACATAATTTTAATTGACTTTACTACGTTTAGCAATCTATTCTATAAGAAGTGCTTCATGGTTTATTTTTCAATGGTTTTCATAATTTTCCTTAGAATCCATATTAACATTTTTGCTTATATTGAAAATTGAACTCAGAGTTTCTTTGGAAAAAGTAAGACTGATATGACTGTCTTTGCCAATTAGGTTAAATTGCAAACATTTTCCATAAATTCAGTGAACTAATCTGTTGTCTTAGTTCATAAAAGTTTTGACAAAAATATATTTAAAATGTGATAAGATAAAAATACTTTTATTAAAAATTATGAATTGGCTAAGTTACGTTAAAATAAATAATTTTTATTTTCCCAACCTCCTTGGATATATCTTACTTTAGAAAGATACTTACTTTCCTCTAACTCAAAAGTAACTATGTAATTAATAGCCAGGTGGTTTCCAATTCTTTTCTACCAATAAAATTGAAGATAAGCCTAATCAAGTTGTGATTTGATAGAAAATGAAAAATAATGTTATGACAAATCACTAGGTAATTTTTGACTGAAAATTTAGAAGGAGTTTAAAGAATTGAGTGACTTTGTTTCAGCAAAATCTTTTCTATCCCCATATACTAATTTATGTAAATAAGACTTAGTTCTTACATTATGAAATGAAAAATGGGAATAAAAATGATGCCAAATCTTTCTCGTATTAGTGATAAATAATATTAATGGGTGAAGTATAAACTAATTTTAAAAACAAAGCATGATTCATCTCATTAAGAGATGCACTTCCAACAAAAAATTTCTTTTGTGTTTAATAATTACTTGTCAAAAGTGTCAGCATACTGATGTTCTTTTGGTTAACTCTGTGCTAGTAAATGCAATAATGGAAAATGCTAGCAATTAGAGCATTATGGGCTCATAAAGTAAAAAAAAAATAATGCACATATACAGTTATGCTGCAGATAATATAATATGGTGATCTATAAATGATTTTCAAGCACAGAATAATATTACATTTGGATAAATTTATGTGGAGGGGGTAGAATGGAGTTAGCAAGAGACAAAGTAAAATTTCTGACAGGTAAAAGAAACTTCTTGTTCAGATCTTTTAAAAACAGATACTTGTGGGTATTAAACTGCTAAGATATTTAGATTCCATTGGCTGAGTGAGATGTTTCAATACATGTATACAATAGTTACTGGCATAACTATCACCTCAGATATTTATCACTTGTTAGTGGTGAGAACATTCAAAATCCTCTCTTCTTGCTCTTTTGAAATATACAATATATTATTGTTAATTGTAGTCACCCTACTGTGTGGTGGAACACTAGAACTCATTCCTCCCATCTAACTGTAACTTTGTACCCATTGACCAACCTCTCCCAGCCTCTGGCAAACTACAACTCTACTCTTCTACCAAGTCAACTTTTTAAGACTCCACATATGCATGAGATTATGCGGTCTTTGTCTTTCTATGCCTGGCTTACTTCATTTAACATAATCGTCTCCAGTTCCACCCATGTTGCTGCAAATGACAGGATTTAATTTTTTTTAATGGCAGAATGGTATTCCATTGTGTAAATATACCACGTTTTCTTTATCCATTCATCTGCTGATGGACACTTAGGCTGAGTCTATATCTTGGCTATTGTGAATAGTGCTGCAATAAACAGACTACTTTTAAAAGAGTGATGTAACTTATAACAGATGCATCAGTATTTAATGCACACTAGAAATTATATCCATTGGAAGTATTTAAACTTACAATAACAAGTACTCCCGGAACCAGGTTTAAAATGTGTCTTGAAGGGGTACCTAATTCTATAAAATCTTTTTAGGTTGTGGAGCAAAATGTAGTTTGAAGACCACTACCATTTCCTGTTGTCATTCATGGAAGCTGGCCCTTTAGATGCTCCTGGCATCAGGCCCTGCATGAGCTGGCCATGCTCCACACATACGTGGCTCTGCTGTGTCTGCCAGAGGTGGGGTCAGTGCCCAGGCTCCACACTTCTCCTTGGAGAGGATGTTACTCTGGAGAGCTCTTTGGGGGCTCCTCAAAAGCTTTCCCTGAAGGAAGTCTGAGACTATGAGGAGAGTGGCTGTAGAGGAGAATCCAGGACCTCCCTGGGTGCCACTCTACAATGGGGGCTACAGGCCTGTCTTCTCCTGGTGAACTTGAAGACTGTGTATCACCCCAAAGCAAGAGAACAGGCTAGGCAAAGTTTGTACAGGTGTCCATGGAGGGAAGTCAGGAGTTCTGAAAACAGAACTCGGCAGTCATGTCTTGAGTCTTTGAGGGTTGGATAAGCAAAATAACTTTGTTTGGCACAACTCGTTTCTTAAAAAGAGAAGAAAGAAATGTGGAGAACATTATAAGAAGTGTCCATGTTCCATTCAGTACAATTGAATGTTAACATTTTGCTATATTTGCTTCAGCTCTTTCCCAATGATCTTTTAATTCTATCAACAATATATTAGAATTTTTTTTTAGCTTAGGAACCAAAACTTAATACTTTGGTATGAAGTAGATTTTAGAAAAGAAACCTGAGGGTTACTTATTGTGTCCTTGAAACTTACTTTTAACAGTAACTTTCTAGATCTTGGTTGGGTGGGTTTTATAATAACATACAGTTGAAGCCTTCTATGATATGACAAACTTGACCCTTGAAGTATTATTACTATACTCAGGAAACTCCTTTATGGGTTACTGGTTCAAATCTAGCTTGAGTTCATTGGAGTGGCTGCAAAATAATTACTATTCATGATGTTCACTGATGCATAGCAAAAACCATCATTAGACTAATTTAAAGCATTTTCTGTTTCCAAAATGTTATGATGAGCTCCACTCACTGATCCAGACAACCACACATCTATTGTCAAATAAGTGTGAGTGGGTGGTTACATTAAGACTACAGATGGCCCAGTTCACTCTCTACTTGGCATCCTCTTGGGACTTACATGTTCAGTATGTTATAGTAGTTTGCTAGTTGTGATAAGAAGACACAAATCAACTAGAATCAAAAGATTTTATATTTGTGATCATGACTAATAGGAAGAAATACATTTTTTACTGACTCAGTACACATACACACACATACATGCATATATACATATATACATATATATATATATGTAAATATATAATTGATATGGAGATACTTTAAAAAGTTCATGGAAAATGAAATTAAAAGATAACACAAATCTTTCCACAAACTTTTTGAAGACCTCCTCATATATAT